>NC_057804.1:461721713-461748060 GCF_018294505.1 Triticum aestivum
AGCGCTACGGTCGAAACGGGGGTCCTGTTCATCGGGAGGGGTGTGGCGTACCGCAAAACAGGACTCCACGGGATACTGTTCATCTCCACCGTCGACCTCCTCCAGCCTCCACGGGCTACCGTCGACCTCCTCCAGCCTCCACGGGCTCTTGTTCATCCAGCCTCCACCGCGCGCTACTCCACTGGCTACTGTTCAACCACCCCTCCACGGGCACCCCTCCACCGTCTACTATTCATCCAGCCCTCCACACCATGGGGTCCTGTTCATCCAGAGGCAACGCCACCGCTCTCTGTTCATCCAAACCCCCCTGCAACAATCACTGTTCATCCAACCCCCCCCTGCAATGCTCACTGTTCATCTAGAGAGGTAGCATCGATCGTCTTCAGTTAGCAGGAGTAGCAAAGGAATCACTCGATCGGGTTCAGTTAACAGCCATCGATCGATCGCTCGGGTTCAGTAACGCGTAGCCTGTAGTGCAATCGCTCGGGTTCAGTTAGAGCCCAACGCCTCGCTTGGGTTCAGTTAGAGCCAATGCCTCGCACACACGCGCGTATGTGTACGAGAGAAACGTGCATCGCTCGGCCCCCGACCTCCCACCGTAACCGGGAACTCCCTGAAATTTTCCTCGCCCTCACTTCTACCACGGTTTTTTCCGTCATGGACGGCCCAAAGAATGTCATGCAGCTGTGTCTCCGGCCCGCCCACGATGAAAAGCCCATTTTCTGTCATGATTTTTTGTCATAGAAGTAGGAGCCCACCACATCTATGATGATACCGGGTTTTGTCACAATTATCGTCATAGAAGTGTCATATGTATGACAGAAAAAAATTCGTTCGGCCCAAAATGTCACGGATGTGTCTTTTTTTTGAAGTGATGTCTCCAACGTATCTATAATTTTTTATTGTTCCATGCTATTATATTACCCGTTTTGGATGTTTATGGGCTTTACTTTACACTTTTATATCATTTTTGGGACTAACCTACTAACCGGAGGCCCAGCTTGAATTGCTGGTTTTTTTGCCTATTTCAGTGTTTCGAAGAAAAAGAATATCAAACGGAGTCCAAACGGAATGAAACCTTCAGGAGCGATTTTTTGGAACAAACGCAATCCAGGGGACTTGGAGTGGAAGTCAAGCAATAGACGAGGCGACCACGAGGGTGCCCGGCGCGCCCCCTAGGGGTGGGGGCGCCCCCCACCCTCGTGCGCCCCTCAAGCGTCCACCGACCTACTTCTTCCTCCTATATATACCCACGTACCCCGAAAACATCTAGGAGCACCACGAAAAACTATTTCCACCGCCGCAACCTTTTGTATCCGCGAGATCCCATCTTGAAGCCTTCGTCGGCGCTCCGCTGGAGGGGGAATCGACCATGGAGGGCATCTACATCATCTCCAAGGCCTCTCTGATGAGTTGTGAGTAGTTTACCACAGACCTTCGGGTCCATAGTAATTAGCTAGATGGCTTCTTCTCTCTCTTTGAATCTCCATACAAAGTTCTCCTCGATATTCTTGGAGATCTATTCGATGTAACTCTTTTTGCGCTGTGTTTGTCGGGATCCGATGAATTGTGGGTTTATGATCAAGTTTATCTATGAGAAATATTTGAATCTCCTCTGAATTCTTTTATGTGTGATTAAGTTATCTTTGCAAGTCTCTTCGAATTATTAGTTTGGTTTGGCCTATTAGATTGATCTTTCTTGCAATGGGAGAAGTGCTTAGCTTTGGGTTCAATCTTGCGGTGTCCTTTCCCAGTGATAGCAGGGGCAGCAAGGCACGCATTGTATTGTTGCCATCGAGGATAAAAATATGGGGTTTATATCATATTGCATGAGTTTATCCCTCTGTTCTTATGAACTTAATACTCTAGATGCAGGCAGGTGTCGGTCGATGTGTGGAGTAATAGTAGTAGATGCAGAATCGTTTCGGTCTACTTGTCATGGACGTGATGCCTATATACATGATCATGCCTAGATAATCTCATAACTATGCGCTTTTCTATCAATTGCTTGACAGTAATTTGTTCACCCACCGTAATACTTATGCTATCTTGAGAGAAGCCACTAGTGAAACCTATGGCCCCCGGGTCTATCTTTTATCATATAAGTTTACCATCTACTTTTATTTTCCAATCTATATCACAAAAATACTAAAAATATTTATCTTATCATATTATCTCTATCAGATCTCACTTTCGCAAGTGTCCGTGAAGGGATTGACAACCCCTTTATTGCGTTGGTTTCGAGGTTCTTTGTTTGTTTGTGTAGGTGTGTGGGACTTTTTAGGAGCCTCCTACTGGATTGATACCTTGGTTCTCAAAAACTGAGGGAAATACTTACGCTACTTTGCTGCATCACCCTTTCCTCTTTAAGGAAAACCAACGCAAGCTCAAGACGTAGCAAGAAGGATTTCTGGCGCCGTTGCTGGGGAGTTCTTCGCACAAGTCAAGACATACCAAGTACCCATCACAAACTCATGTCCTCGCATTACATTATTTGCCATTTGCCTCTCATTTTCCTCTCCCGCACTTCACCCTTGCCGTTTTATTCGCCCTCTCTTTCCCAATCTCCTCTCTCTTTCGCCTATCTTCTTGTGTGCCCGTTTGCCCTTATGGCTTTACCTAAGAACACCGACCTTCATCTTAGAAGGTCAGAAGAGATTGAATTAAACATTAGAAATTTTATGACTTTACAATTTGAGCATAATAGTTTCTTTAGAAAAGAGCTTAAAGAACAAAAAAGCTTTATGGAGTACATGAACAAAGAGCTTGATGATATGTCTAAAGAATTTTATGGTTTGAATTCTCAGATTGCTCATCTTGAAAAATCAATAGCCCAAATTTCTGATAAGCAAGCCACCTTGGTCAATAAGATGGCTACCAAACCTGAAGAGTTAGGAGAAAATAATGATGAAGATCTAAAAGTTATTGATGTTTCCCCTATTAAATCTTTGTTTTGCAATATGAATCTTAATAATGATGGGACTGGAGATGAGTCAACTTTAGTTAAAAGGCGTCCCAATGATTCGGAGTTTTTAGATCTTGATGCTAAATTTGGTTAAAGTGGGATTGGAGAGGTCAAGACTTTAAATAGCATTGAACCCACTATCTTGTATTTCAAGGAATTTAATTATGATAATTGTTCTTTAATATATTGTATTTCCTTGTTGCAATCCGTGTTGAATTCTCCTCATGCTTATACTCAAAATAAAGCTTTTACCAAACATATTGTTGATGCCTTGATGCAATCTTATGATGAAAAACTTAATTTGGAAGTTTCTATACCTAGAAAACTTTGTGATGAGTGGGAACCTACTATAAAGATTAAAATTAAAGATCATGAGTGCTATGCTTTGTGTGATTTGGGTTCTAGTGTTTCCACGATTCCAAAAACTTTATGTGATATTCTAGGTTTCCATGATTTTGATGATTGCTGTTTAAATTTGCACCTTGCGGATTCCACCATTAAGAAACCTATGGGAAGGATCAATGACGTTCTTATTGTTGCAAATAGGAATTATGTGCCCGTAGATTTTATCGTTCTTGACATAGATTGCAATCTTTCATGTCCTATTATTCTTGGTAGACCTTTCCTTAGAACGATTGGTGCAATTATTGATATGAAGGAAGGGAATATTAGATTCCAATTTCCATTAAGGAAAGGCATGGAACACTTTCCAAGAAATAAAGTTAAATTGCCTTATGAATCTATAATGCAAGCTACTTATGAATTGAGTGCCAAAGATGGCACTACTTAGATCTATCCTCGCTTTTATGCCTAGCTTGGGGCGTTAAACGATAGCGCTTGTTGGGAGGCAACCCAATTTTATTTTAGTTTCTTGCTTTTTGCTTCTGTTTAGTAATAAATATTTCATCTAGATTCTGTTTAGATGTGTTTTCATGTTTTAATTAGTGTTTGCGCCAAGTAGAACCTATAGGATAACCTACGGTGATAGTTAATTTGATTCTGCTGAAAAACAGAAACTTTGCACAACCAAAATAATTTTAATAATTCACAGAAACGTGATTTTGCATCTATTATTTTTGCTGTAGATCAATATACAAATTTCCCAGGACTTACTATTTTGGTAGAATTTTTAGAGTTCCAGAAGTATTCGAAAGTTACAGATTTCTACAGACTGTTCTGTTTTTGACAGATTCTGTTTTTCGTGTGTTGTTTGCTTATTTTGATGCATCTATGGCTAGTATCGGTGGGTATAAACCATAGAGAAGTTGGAATACAGTAGGTTTAACACCAATATAAATAAAGAATAAGTTCATTACAGTACCTTATGTGGTGGTTTTTCTTTCTTGCACTAACGGAGCCTATGAGATTTCCTGTTGAGTTTTGTGTTGTGAAGTTTTCAAGTTTTGGGTAAAGATTTTATGGACTATGGAATAAGGAGTGGCAAGAGCCTAAGCTTGGGGATGCCCATGGCACCCCAAGATATTCAAGTATAACCAAAATCCTAAGCTTGGGGATGCCTCGGAAGGCATCCCCTCTTTCGTCTTCGTCTATCGGTAACTTCACTTGGAGCTATATTTTTATTCGCCACATGATATGTGTTTTGCTTGGAGCGTCATGTATGATATTAGTCTTTGCTTTTTAGTTTACCACAATCATCCTTGTTGTACACACCTTTTGGGAGAAACCCACTTGATTGGAATTTATTAGAATACTCTATGTGCTTCACTTATATCTTTTGAGCTAGATAGTTTTGCTCTAGTGCTTCACTTATATCTTTTAGAGCACGGCGGTGGCTTTATTTTGTAGAAATTGTTGATCTCTCATGATTCACTTATATTATTTTGAGAGTCTTTTATAACAGCATGGTATTTGCTATGGTTATAAAATTGGTCCTAGAATGATGGGCATCCAAGTTAGGTATAATAAAAACTATCATAGGAAGTGAATTGGATGCTATGATCAATTTGATACTTGATAATTGTTTTGAGATATGGAGGTGGTGATATTAGAGTCATGCTAGTTGGGTAATTGTGAATTTAAAGAATGCTTGTATTGAAGTTGGTAAGTCCCGTAGCATGCACGTATGGTAACCGTTGTGTAACAAATTTGAAACATCAGGTGTTCTTAGATTGTCATCCTTATGAGTGGAGGTCGGGGACGAGTGATGGTCTTTTCCTACAAATCTATCCCCATAGGAGCATGCACGTAGTGCTTGGTTTTTGATGACTTGTAGATTTTTGCAATAAGTATATGAGTTCTTTATGAGTAATGTTGAGTCCATGGATTATACGCACTCTTACCCTTCCATCATTGCTAGCCTCTTCGGTACCGTGCATTGCCCTTTCTCACCTTGAGAGTTGGTGCAAACTTCGCCGGTGCATCCAAACCCCGTGATACGATACGCTCTTTCACACATAAACCTCCTTATATCTTCCTCAAAACAGCCACCATACCTACCTATTGTGGCATTTCCATAGCCATTCCGAGATATATTGTCATGCAACTTTCCACCATTCCTTTCATCATGACACGCATCATCATTGTCATATTGCCTTGCATGATCATGTAGTTGACATCGTATTATGGCAAAGCCACCTTCATAATTTTTCAATCATGTCACTCTTGATTCATTGCCCATCCCGGTACACCACCGGAGGCATTCATATAGAGTCATATCTTGTTCTAGTTTTGAGTTGTAACTCATGAATTGTAAATAAATAGAAGTGTGATGATCATAATTATTAGAGCATTGTCCCTTAAAAAAGAAAAAAGAAAGGCCGAATAAAAAGAGAGAGAAAGGCCAAAATAAAAAAAAGAAGAAAAGAGAAAGGCTAAATAAAAAAGAAAGCCCCAAAAAAGGGGGACAATGCTACTATCTTTTTCCACACTTGTGCTTCAAAGTAGCACCATGTTCTTCATATAGAGATTCTCATTTATTGTCACTTTCATATACTAGTGGGAATTTTTTCTTATAGAACTTGGCTTGTATATTCCTACGATGGGCTTCCTCAAAATGCCCTAGGTCTTCGTGAGCAAGCAAGTTGGATGCACACCAACTAGTTTATTTTGTTGAGCTTTCATACATTTATAGCTTTAGTGCATCCGTTGCATGGCAATCCCTACTCCTCATGTTGACATCAATTGATGGGCATCTCCATAGCCCGTTGATTAGCCTCGTTAACATGAGACTTTCCTCTTTTTTGTCTTCTCCACACAACCTCCATCATCATATTCTATTCCACCCATAGTGATATATCCATGGCTCACTCTCATGTATTGCGTGAAAGTTGAAAAAAGTTTGAGATTCCTAAAGGATGAAACAATTGCTTGGCTTGTCATCGGAGGTGTGCAAAATGAGAGCATTCTTGTGTGACCAAAATGGAGCATAACAAAACTATATGATTTTGTAGAGATGAACTTTCTTTAGCCATGTTATTTTGAGAAGACATGATTGCTTTGATTAGTATGCTTGAAGTATTACTATTTCTTATGTCATTATGAACTTTTATTTTGAATCATTTGGATTTGAACATTCATGCCACAATAAAGAAAATTAGATTGAGAATTATGCTAGGTAGCATTCCACATCAAAAATTCTGTTTTTATCATTTACCTACTCGAGGACGAGCAGGAATTAAGCTTGGGGATGCTTCATACGTCTCCAATGTATCTATAATTTTTGATTGTTCCATGCTATTATATTACCCGTTTTGGATGTTTATGGGCTTTACTTTACACTTTTATATCATTTTTGGGACTAACCTACTAACCCGAGGCCCAGCCCGAATTGCTGTTTTTTTGCCTATTTCAGTATTTCGAAGAAAAGGAATATCAAACGGAGTCCAAACGGAATGAAACCTTCGGGAGCGATCTTTTTGGAACAAACGCAATCCAGGGGACTTGGAGTGGAAGTCAAGCAATAGACGAGGCGGCCACGAGGGTACCCGGCACGCCCCCTAGGGGTGGGCACGCCCCCCACCCTCGTGGGCCCCTCGAGCGTCCACCGACCTACTTCTTCCTCCTATATATACCCATGTACCCCGAAAACATCTAGGAGCACCACGAAAAACTATTTCCACCGCCACAACCTTCTGTATCCGCGAGATCCCATCTTGGAGCCTTCGCCAGCGCTCCGCCAGAGGGGGAATCGACCATGGAGGGCCTCTACATCATCTCCAAGGCCTCTCTGATGAGTTGTGGGTAGTTTACCACAGACCTTCGGGTCCATAGTTATTATCTAGATGGCTTCTTCTATCTCTTTTAATCTCAATACAAAGTTCTCCTCGATCTTCTTGGAGATCTATTCGATGTAACTCTTTTTGCGCTGTGTTTGTCGAGATCCGATGAATTGTGGTTCTATGATCAAGTTTATCTATGAGAAATATTTGAATCTTCTCTGAATTCTTTTATGTGTGATTAAGTTATCTTTGCAAGTCTCTTCAAATTATCAGTTTGGTTTGGCCTACTAGATTGATCTTTCTTGCAATGGGAGAAGTGCTTAGCTTTGGGTTCAATCTTGCGGTGTCCTTTCCCAGTGACAATAGGGGCATCAAGGCACGTATTGTATTGTTGCCATCGAGGATAAAAAGATGGAGTTTATATCATATTGAATGAGTTTATCCCTCTACATCATGTCATCTTTCTTAATGCGTTACTCTGTTCTTATGAACTTAATACTCTAGATGTAGGCAGGAGTCGATCGATGTGTGGAGTAATAGTAGTAGATGCAGAATCGTTTCGGTCTACTTGTCACGGACATGATTCCTATATACATGATCATGCCTAGATAATCTCATAACTATGCGCTTTTCTATGAATTGCTCGACAGTAATTTGTTCACCCACCGTAATACTTATGCTATCTTGAGAGAAGCCACTAGTGAAACCTATGGCCCCCAGGTCTATCTTTTATCATATAAGTTTACCATCTACTTTTAATTGCATCTTTTATTTTCCAATCTATATCACAAAAATATTAAAAATATTTATCTCATCATATTGTCTCTATCATATCTCACTTTTGCAAGTGGCGGTGAAGGGATTGGCAACCCCTTTATTGCGTTGGTTGCAAGGTTCTTGTTTGTTTGTGTAGGTGTGTGGGACTTTTGAGGAGCCTCCTACTGGATTGATACCTTGGTTCTCAAAAACTGAGGGAAATACTTATGCTACTTTGCTGCATCACCCTTTCCTCTTCAAGGAAAACCAATGAAAGCTCAAGATGTAGCATGGACCCAACACTTAGTTTGGCCCAGGTAGCATTGGGCCATTAACAGGATGAATATTCTACTGGCCTATTACAGCCCAAAAGAAACCATGGGCCTTTAGCAGGCTGAAATGCATGTTGGGCCTCAAATTTCACTAGTCGTCAACGGGCCTTCAGCAGGCTGAAATGTAGACCGGGCCTTTTTTGGCCCAGTTATATGATGGGCCGTTACCAGGCTGAAACATATCTCGGTCCTTAGTTGGTCCACTGATATCATGGGCCTTTAAGAGGCCGAAAGCTTAGTACAAGCATCAACGGGCCGAATTAGACGACGGGCCTTTAACAGGCCCAAATTCACGTTGGGCTGAACTGTTGCCACCTTTATCACGGGCCGTTAGTGGGTGGGATGTTGCGTCGGACCATATATGGCCCATGGGCAGCACGGGCCACTCCGAGGCTGAAAGACACACCGGGCTGAAATGGGCCCATGTCTACATCGGGCCTCTAACAGGCCAAAAGTCACTGGGTTGTAATTGGGCCCAAATATTCGGCGAACAATTAACAGGCCAGATCTGGCTTCAGGCCGTAAATGGGCCTTTATGTCAGGACTCTGATCCTAAGGCACCCCGATCTAGCATGTAACACATCATATCACTTTGCGGCCTCACGCACGATATTCCTACGGGTGCCACCTTACCTAGCCAGGGACCGTTTGCGCCTTTTGGCTCACGTATATAGTGCCGCTAGCATTCATATGACAAAGAACCCGGGCTAACATGATTAGTCGTAAACTCAAGGTGGCACTAACTTACAGGGACATGCATACATGACCTAACAACGAACGTGTCGGTCAACAATGTATGAACCCAAGTCGTAGCAAGCTATAGGGACTTAAAGGAACAACAGGTTACATTTCCCTGAAGGGAAAGACACAGGAACGAAGAAGGACACATGCCGGCCAGCCTAAGTGTTCCAGAGCAGTAGCAAGCTACCATGGCCCAGTGGAAGCACTAGGAGACATTTCTCGGTAAGAGAGGCTACCAAGAATAAACAACTAGGTTGTCGGATCTCACACATACCAAGCATTTCAAATCATACACACAATATTCTCGATATGTGTAAATACAACATGGCATCACAACACAACTCTACAACTCAAAGTATTTATTCAGTAGGCTGTGAGGAGCGAGATGTTACAAACATGGGTCTCACGACCCAACCTTCAGAGCATACAAGCCAAAAGCACATGCGGAAACTTAACATGTCTACGTACAGACGTCTACAAATGAAAAGAACTGAGAAGCCTGACTATCTACAAGACCCTCCAGAGGCACAAGATTGTAGCTGAGGTAACAAGCTAAACATCGAAGTCCACGCATAACTACTAGTGAGACTGAAGTCTCTCTGCAAAAACATAAAAACGTGAGTACAAATGTACCCAGCAAGAATTAAATTAGAACTAGCTACATATGCATCAGTATCAACAAAAAGGGGTGGAGTTTAACTACAGCAAGCCAGCTTTGACTTGGTGGCTATCCTGATCTACGACTGCAAGTAACTCTTTTGAGGTGGCGCACACTAGTCCACATAATCACCATATCAATACACCACTATGGATCCACTCGTCTCCCTACGAGAACGCCATCCATAGCACTCACGCTTATCTTGCGCACTTTAGAGTATCCACTTTCACTTTTCTATGAACTGTATAGGCAACACAGAGGTCCTTTACCATGGACGCAGCTATTCGAATAGATGATGTCAACCCTGCAGTGGTATACTTCTTCACACACGCTATCGCCACTTACCGCCATGTACACGTCATGTAACTCGGCAACCTTCAAGCGGAAGCCTGGCGAGGGTGTCGGCCACGACCTGACTAACCACACAAGTCCCTAGTCTAGGTTTATTGCCTATTTAGGTTTCATACGATGGGAGTCTAGCCGAGGTTTCCACATACGGCCCCGAACAATGTATGCAGGGTTCCCGAGGCACCAAACGGGCAACGCGGTACACCGGGCCACGTGCCTACTACATCACAGCCCACCCCTCGGGTCAGCGTTGTGCACGGCCTCCAGCATACTACAAACACCAGAAACTACTTGCAACTCTCGGACAGAGGACAAGGGCAGTTAATAAGTCGAGAGGGTCAATTAAGGATCCCAATGAGTGGTAGTAACTATTCATGAATCACAAACACAGAACTCAATTCCTGAGGACGATTTCAATGAGACAACCCACCATGTACTCCTACATGGCCTGTCATCGCTACCTTTACCAAATCGTGTTCACACACTTAGCTCTCAACAGTAGGACCTGTTCACAACTTTCCAATTCATTCCCGATGAATCAGACCTGACACAGTTCTATGCAATAGCAGGCATGACAAACAAGCATGAATGAGTAGGCACATCAGGGCTCAAACAACTCCTACTCATGCTAGTGCGTTTCATCTATTTACTGTGGCAATGATAGGTCATGCAGAGGAAAGGGGTTCAACTACCGCAACATGTAACACATGTATCGTTGTTGTCCTAATGCAGTAAAAGAGAGCAGAAGCAAGAGAGTGGGATTGTATCAAAATGAACAAGGGGGTTTTGCTTGCCTAGCACTTCTGAAGATAGTATAGCTCTTCATCGGTGTCAACAAACTCATCGTCGGAACAACGTCTACTAAGAGGGGACAAATACCGGCAAATAAGGAAGAACACAATCAATGCAATGCACAATATGATGCATGATCATGACATGGCAATATGCTGTGATTGAGCTAATGCAACTAAAACCAGAAGGGTTTGAGCTATTTTGAAGCCAAGGTTCAAGTTCAAAGTCAAACTATGAATTTATAAAGTGCATTATCATGTTTTGATTTAACAGCAAGGTTAAGTTGTTTAAAAATGCATGAAACCGGTACAGATGGGTAAATTGGATTTTTCTGATCATTTTTCATATATAAAACTTTTCATTCAGAGTTACGGTTGAATTTATATGATTTTTTAGAAGTTTAAACCATTTTCTGGAATTTCTGAATTATTTAAATATAGAAACTAGTTACTGCGTCACATGACATAAGCATTGTGTCAGCAGGTCAACGGGGCTTGTCCAGGTCAAACCTGACGTATGTGGTCCACATGTTAGTGGCACATAGACTAATCCTGGTCAAACCCAGCGCTGACTGGGGTTTGACCAGGGGTAGGGCCCAATGTCAGTGCTATTAGGGGGCTTAGTGATATGTCTCCATCGTATCTACTTTTCCAAACACTTTTGCCCTTGTTTTGGACTCTAACTTACATGATTTGAATGGAACTAATCCGGACTGACGCTGTTTTCAGCAGAACTGCCACGGTGTTATTTTTGTGTAGAAATAAAAGTTCTCGGAATGACCTGAAACTCCACGGAAGTTATTTTTGGAATTAATAAAAGAAATATTGGCGAAAGAATTAAGGCCAGGGGGCCCACACCCTGCCCATGAGGGGGGCGCCCCTACCCCCCTGGGCGCGCCCCCTGCCTCGTGGGCCCCCTGGTGCTCCACCGACCTCAACTCCAACTCCATATATTCACGTTCGGGTAGAAAAAAACAGAGAGAAGCATTCATCGCGTTTTACAATACGGAGCCGCCGCCAAGCCCATTCTGGAGTCCGTTCGGGGCTCCAGACAGGGGGATCCGTCGCCGTCGTCATCATCAACCATCCTCCATCACCAATTTCATGATGCTCACCGCCGTGCGTGAGTTATTCCATCGTAGGCTTGCTAGACGGTGATGGGTTGGATGAGATTTACCATGTAATCGAGTTAGTTTTGTTAAGGTTTGATCCCTAGTATCCACTATGTTCTAAGATTGATGTTGCTATGGCTTTTCTATGCTTAATGCTTGTCACTAGGGCCCGAGTGCCATGATTTCAGATCTGAACATATTATGTTTTCATGAATATATGTGAGTTCTTGATCCTATCTTGCAAGTCAATAGTCACCTACTATGTGTTATGGTCCGGCAACCCCGAAGTGACAATAATCGGGACCACTCCTGGTGATGACCGTAGTTTGAGGAGTTCATGTATTCACTAAGTGTTAATGCTTTGGTCCGGTACTCTATTAAAAGGAGGCCTTAATATCCCTTAGTTTCCAATAGGACCCCGCTGCCACGGGAGGGTAGGACAAAAGATGTCATGCAAGTTCTTTTCCATAAGCATGTATGACTATATTCGGAATACATGACTACATTACATTGATGAATTGGAGCTAGTTCTGTGTCACCCTATGTTATAACTATTGCATGAGGAATCGCATCCGACATAATTATCCATCACTGATCCAATGCCTATGAGCTTTTCACATATTGGTCTTTGCTTAGTTACTTTATCATTGCCACTGTTACAATTACTACAAAACTGCTACTGTTACTTTTTCCACTGTTACTGTTACTTCCATACTACTTTGTTGCAGATATTAAGTTATCTAGGTGTGGTTGAATTGACAACTCAACTGCTAATACTTGAGAATATTATTTGGCTCCCCTTGTGTTGAATCAATAAATTTGGGTTGAATACTCTACCCTCGAAAATTGTTGCGATCCCCTATACTTATGGGTTATCAAGACTATTTTCTGGCGCCGTTGCCGGGGAGCATAGCTCTATTCTTTGAGTCACTTGGGATTTATATCTGCTGATCACTATGAGGAACTTGAAAGACGAAAGAACTAAGATTTTTCCCTCAACTACGAGGGGAGGTAAGGAACTGCCATCTAGCTCTGCACTTGATTCACCATCTGTTTTGAGTAAGCTTGCGACACCTAAACCTACTTCTACTATTAATTCTGATATGTCGCATGTTATTGATGATGCCACTTCTGCTATGCGTGATGCTTATGATGAAACTACTTCTATGCTTGATACTACTATGCCATTAGGTGAATTTCTTGATGAACAACTTGCTAGGGCTAGAGAGAATGAAATTATTGAAACTGATAACATTGATGAAAGTGATGATGAAGATTCTCCCCCTACATATGAATTGCATGTTGTGCCTGAGGCTTATGTTATGGATGAAGAATCTGCTAGAGATTTTCTTGCTTGCAATGATAGATCCGATATTAAGAAATTATTAGCTAAACTTAAAGAAAAGTCTCTGAATGCTAGAATGAAACATGACACTGCTTTTGCTACTTCACCTATCTGTGTTACTGATAAGGATTATGATTTCTCTATCGATCCTGAGATAATTACTTTGGTTGAATCTGATCCTTTTTATGGCTATGAATATGAAACTATTGTGGCACATCTTACTAAGTTAAATTATATAGCCACCCTATTCACTAATGATGAGAAAACTCGCTACTACTATATCCTTAAATTATTTCTGTTCTCATTAAAGGGTGATGCTAAAACATGGTTTAATTATCTTGATCCTGGTTGTGTGCGTAGTCCCTAGGATATGATTTATTACTTCTCTGCTAAATATTTCCCCGCTCATAAGAAACAAGCTGCCTTAAGGGAAATATATAATTTGTGCAAATTGAAGAAGAGAGTCTCCCACAAGCTTGGGCGAGGCTTCTCCGATTACTTAATGCTTTGCCTGATCATCCTCTCAAGAAAGATGAAATAGTTGATATCTTTTATAATGGACTAACCGATGCTTCCAGAGACCACCTGGATAGTTGTGATGGTTGTGTTTTCAGGGAAAGAACAATTGATCAAGATGAATTGCTATTGAATAATATGTTCACTAATGAAAATAATTGGACACTTCCTGAACCAACTCCTAAGCTAACTCCGAAGAAAAGAGGTGTTCTATTTCTCAGTCCTAAACATATGCAAGAGGCAAAGAAATCTATGAAAGAGAAGGGTATTAAAGTTGAAGATGTTAAGAATTTACCTCGTGTTGAAGAAATACATGACCTTGATTTACAACCTATTGAAGAAACACATGGTTTTGATAACCCGACACAGGTAGTAAAGGTAAATTCTCTCTATAAATATGATAAAGTTGAAATCCCATCTACTAAGTTTGCTAGCCAATGCTTGGATGAGTTTGATGACTTTATGGCCAAACAAGAAAATTTCAATGCTTATGTTGGTAGACAATTGAAACATAATGCTATTATGATTGAACACTTGAGTGATTATATGTCTAGAGTTAAAGGTGAACTTAAACTCATTAGTAAACATGCTTCTATGGTTACCACTCAAGTAGAACAAGTGCTTAAGGCTCAAAATGATTTGCTCAATGAATTAAATAGTAAGAATAATGATAATGTTGTTAGAGCTATGACCAGAGGGGGTAAAATGACTCGGGAACATTTGTATCCTGAGGGCCACCCTAAGAGAATTGAGCAAGATTCTCAGAGAACTAATGTTGATGCACCTAGTCCTTCTAAAAAGAAGAAAAAGAAAAATGATAGGACTTTGCATGCTTCTAGACACACCTAAGAATCCCAATGATATTTCTATTTCTGATGCTGAAACACAATCCGGTGATGAACATGAGCCTAGTGATGATGTCAATGATAATGTTCATGTTGATGCTCAACCTAGCAATAATAATGATGTAGAGGTTGAACCTGCTGTTGATCTTGATAACCCACAATCAAAGAATCAACGTTATGATAAGAGAGACTTTGTTGCTAGGACGCATGGTAAAGAAAGAGAACCATGGGTTCAGAAACCCATGCCTTTTCCTCCTAAACCATCCAAGAAAAAGGATGATGAGGATTTTGAGCGCTTTGCTGAAATGATTAGACCTATCCTTTTGCATATGCGTTTGACTGATATGCTTAAAATGAATCCTTATATTAAGTACATGAAAGATATTGTTACAAATAAAAGAAAGATACCGGAAGCTGAAATTTACACCATGCTTGCTAATTACACTTTTAAGGGTGGAATACCTAAGAAACTAGGAGATCCAGGAGTACCAACTATACCATGCTCCACTAAAAGAAACTATGTTAAAACTGCTTTATGCGATCTTGGAGATGGTGTTAGTGTTATGCCTATCTCTTTATATCATAGACTTGAATTGAATAAGTTGACACCTACTGAAATATCTTTGCAAATGGCCGACAAATCAACCGCTATACCTATCGGTATTTGTGAGGATGTGTCTGTTGTGGTTGCAAATGTTACCATTTTAACAGACATTGTTATTCTTGATATTCTCGAGGATGATATTATGTCGATTATCCTTGGTAGACCCTTTTTGAATACTGCAGGGGCTGTTATTGATTGCAACAAAGGCAATGTCACTTTTCATGTTAATGGTAATGAGCATAAGGTACACTTTCTGAGGAAACAACCTCAAGTTCACAGTATCAATTCTATTGGAAAAATTCCATCGATTATTATTGGAGGTTTTAAATTTCCTCTTCCTACTGTCAAGAAGAAATATGATATTCTTATTGTTGGGGACATACATATCCCCGTTGAGGTAACCTAGTGTTATTTGAAATTTCTCTGGCTTCATGCGATTCGGAATGAGTTTGATAACAAGACTTGATCAACCTTGTTAGTGGATTCCTTTTGATGAGCATGAGATGGATGAAGTTAGAAGGCACAACCTTCTATACCCTCCTTTTACTTTCTATCATTTAAATTAAATAAAGCAAAAATAGTATTTTCTGTCTATTTTCTGATTTATCCTTGCAATAAAAAATACCCTGAAAATAAAATATGATTTTTTTTCTAGAATATTTGAGAATATCTGGCACTAAGAACACAACAGAGGGGGCAAGCACTTGGCCACGAGGGTCCAGGGCGCGCCCACCCCCCGGGGCGCCCCCCTGCCTCGTGGGCCCCTAGTGGCCCCCCTCCACTCATTCCTGCACCCAGACACTTCTTCTTCCTCCCAAAAAAATCACTAACCAGCTCAAGCACGAGTTCTAGCTCATATTGCTGCCATTTTCGATCTCCTTGCTCAAAGCTCCACTCACAAAACTGCTTTGGGGGATTATTCTTTGGTATGTGACTCCTCCAATGGTCCAATTAGTTTTTGTTCTAGTGCTCTATTCATTGCAAATTCTTACTACCTAGGTGACCTTGTTCTTGAGCTTGCATGTCAAATTTATATGGTCCCAAGTAGTTCTAATGCATGATATAGTCTCTAGGCACTTGTGGGAGTAGTTGCTATCAATTTTGTTGAGTTTGGTTCACTTTTATTTTGAGTTACTAAAAATTTCAGAAATTTTCAGACAATGATGAAGATATTCTTGGGAGGGTCTTCGAGCCAAAGCTCGAAGGATAAACAAAATAAGGAGAATAAAAAGCCCAAGTATAATCTCTCTCGCACCATAGAAGTTCGGCCATGTGAATGGCCTTGTGATGAGTTCTTTAGAGCAGTCGGGATTCATGATGATTTTTATTCTTTGGCTGATAATGCGGGCCTCATCGACTTCCTCCACGACCAGCTCGATCAGTATCTCCTACTCACTAATACTTTCGTGCAAATTTTTTACTTTCATGCTAAGAAATCACCACCTTCAGTGGAGTTTCATTTATATGATGAGGTTAAGGAGATGTCACTTTCTGATTTTTGTGGGGTCTGCAAGATACCCTTTGCGGGCAGCATAGAGGAACCACATCATGGTGATGTGGAAGGATTTATTGATATGATTGCTGTAGGGGAGATGAGGAAGGTTTCCGATGCAGGAATTACTAGCATACACTTTCCTGTTCTACGTTACTTTGCAATATTTGCTAGTAGATGCTTAATTGGTTGTGGAAACTGTGGAAACCTTAGTGCCCCTGATATTGTTATTTTGTGCCATGCCTTGTTTTGCGATAACACTTTTAGTTTAGGCGCTATTATTGCTAAACGATTGAGTCTGAACCGTACAAAGGGGCCCATCTTTGGAGGCATCTTTGCTTCACGCCTTGCTAAACACTTTAGGATACCTATTAGGCATTATGAGAAAGAGGAAAAGTTGCTGCCCTCTATTTTTCTAGATTATAAGAGTATGGTAGCACATGAGTTTATTGTTAAAAATAATGAAATGATGCTTAAGTATAATTTGAGATTTAATAAAACTCATAGTGAGACTATTATCCTGCCTGCACCCTCTTTGTTTGACACATCTTCAGGCACGTACCTCATCTTGCTGGAGGCCGTTTACGCATACCGAGGCCTGGCACCAGCTCCAGAGCCTGAGCCGAAACCACCACTTGACCCTTATCGACAGTCCTTTTACCAGTGGGACCCGAAAGAGATCGCCAACTAGTGGCACTCAGATGACACTCCTCAGTACAGCGCAGAGAGTAGCTTTAATCCATGGGAGTAGACCAACTTAGGCCAAAAGCCTAAGCTTGGGGGAGTACGTATTTCTCACCGACATTACATTCATGTTAACACACTCATGCTAGTTGTCGGTGCTCATACTTTTTCATTGTACTATCCATGCTAGTTTATTTTCTTTTTCTCGCTTTCTTCTTGTGTGTTTGATAAACATTAAGAAAAACAAAAAAAAAATAGTTGTAGCCCTTAGCTAGTTTACTTTCCATGCCTTTAGTACTAGTAATTAAAAGAAAACTCAAAAAGATTTCTCGTTCTTCTTTTGCTTGTTGGGAGCTTTCCTGTGTAAATACTTTTATTTCTTTTCTTGTCTTTGGGGGTCAAGAGGAGAAGACCATGATGAAATGTTGAGTGGCTCTCATATGCATTATTGTTGATTTAACCAAGAGCCCATATTACCTTGTCTTCTCCCTTGAATTGAATGCTTGCAGATTCCAGATTAGTCCAATGCACGTGCACTATTATTATTATTCATACTGTTCGATGGTGCAAGTGAAAGGCAATAATGATGATATATGATGGACTGATTCAGATGAGAGAAGCTGGTATGAACTCGACCTATCTTGTTTTTGTAAATATGATTAGTTCATCGTTCCTGATTCAGCCTATTATGAATAAACATGTTTGCAATGACAATTAGAGATTATAGTTGCTTATGACATGCTTAATTAGCTAGGAGCTTATAATGGTTTACCTTGCGTGCCAACATGCTATTAAACTGGTTGTGATGTAGCATGATAGGGTGGTATCCTCCTTTGAATGATTCGAGTGGCTTGACTTGGCACATGTTCACACATGTAGTTGAAACAAAATCAACATAGCCTCCACGATATTTATGTTCATGGTGGATTATATCCTACTCATGCTTGCACTCAGTGTTGATTAATTTTAATGCATGTTCATAACTGTTGTCGCTCTCTAGTTGGTCGTTTCCCAGTCTTTTTCTAGCCTTCACTTGTACTAAGCGGGAATACTGCTTGTGCATCCACTTCCATAAACCCCAAAGTTATTTCATATGAGTCCACCATACCTTCCTATATGCGGTATTTACCTGCCGTTCCAAGTAAATTTGTATGTGCCAAACTCTAAACCTTCAAATGAAATTCTATTTTGTATGCTCGAACAACTCATGTATCAGCTAGGGTTGTCTATATCTTCCATGCTAGGTGGGTTATTCTCACGAGGAGTGGACTCCGCTCCTCACTCACGAGAAAATGGCCGGTAATCAGGATGCCCAGTCCCATGCTCAAATCAAATCAAAATAATTGCAAACAAAACTCCCCAAGGTTTGTTGTTAGTTGGAGGCACCCATTGTTTCGGGCAAGCCATGGATTGATGATTGTTGGTGCAGGGGGAGTATAAACTTTACCATTCTGTTTGGGAACCGCCTATAATGTGTGCAGCATGGAAGATATCGAGATCTCTTGGTTGTTATGTTGACAATGAAAGTATGCCACCCAAAATATTATTTATCTCTGTTTCAAAATCAAGCTCTAGCACCTCTACAAATCCCTGATTTCCACTGTGAAGGGCCTATCTATTTACTTTTATGTTGATTCATCATCCTCTTATTAAAAAGCGCCAGTTGGAGAGCACCGCTGTCATTTGCATACATTACTATTAATTTATATTGAGTATGAATATGACTGGATCTCTTTTACCATGAATTACAATGTCTAGTCAGTCCTTGATCTTCAGGGTGCTCTGCATTTATGTTTTGCGGTCTCAGAAAGGGCTAGCGAGATACCATCTTGTTATATCATATTTATGATTGTTTTGAGAAAGTGTTGTCATCCGAGATTTATTATTATTGCTCGCTAGTTGATTATGCCATTGATATGAGTAAACATGAGACCTAAGTGTTATTTGAATATGGTTAGTTCATAATCTTTGCTGATAACTTGAATGCTGGCTTTACATATTTACAACAACAAGAGCAAACAGAGTTTGTAAAAGTTTTTCTTTATCACTTTCAGTTTATCAATTGGATTGCTTGAGGACAAGCAAAGGTTTAAGCTTGGGGGAGTTAATACATCTCCATCGTATCTACTTTTCCAAACACTTTTGCCCTTGTTTTGGACTCTAACTTGCATCATTTGAATGGAACTAACCAGGACTGACGCTGTTTTCAGCAGAACTGCCATGGTGTTATTTTTGTGCAAAAATAAAAGTTCTCGGAATGACCTGAAACTCCACGGAAGTTATTTTTGGAATTAATAAAAAAATATTAGCGAAAGAATCAAGGCCAGGGGGCCCACACCCTGTCCACGAGGGTGGGGGCACGCCCCCTGCCTCGTGGCCCCCCTGGTGCTCCAGCGACCTCAACTCCAACTCCATATATTCACGTTCGGGGAGAAAAAAATCAGAGAGAAGGATTCATCGCGTTTTACAATCCGGAGCCGCCACCAAGCCCTAAACTCTCTCGGGAGGGCTGATCTGGAGTCCGTTCGGGGCTCCGAAGAGGGGGATCCGCCGCTGTCGTCATCATCAACCATCCTCCATCACCAATTTCATGATGATCACCATCGTGCGTGAGTAATTCCATCGTAGGCTTGCTGGACGGTGATGGGTTGGATGAGATTTACCATGTAACCGAGTTAGTTTTGTTAGGGTTTGATCCCTAGTATCCACTATATTCTAAGATTGATGTTGCTATGACTTTGCTATGCTTAATGCTTGTCACTAGGGCCCGAGTGCCATGATTTCAGATCTGAACCTATTATGTTTTCATGAATATATGTGAGTTCTTGATCCTATCTTGCAAGTCAATAGTCACCTACTATGTTTTATGAACCGGCAACCCCGAAGTGACAATAATCGGGACCACTCCTAGTGATGACCGTAGTTTGAGGAGTTCATGTATTCACTAAGTGTTAATGCTTTGGTCCGGTACTCTATTAAAAGGAGGCCTTAATATCCCTTAGTTTCCAATAGGACCCCACTGCCACGGGAGGGTAGGACAAAAGATGGCATGCAAGTTCTTTTCCATAAGCACGTATGACTATATTCAGAATACATGCCTACATTACATTGATGAATTGCAGCTAGTTCTGTGTCACCCTATGTTATAACTATTGCATGAGGAATCGCATCCGACATAATTATCCATCACTGATCCAATGCATACAAGCTTTTCACATATTGATCTTTGCTTAGTTGCTTACCCGTTGCCACTGTTACAATTACTACAAAAATGCTACTATTACTTTTGCCACTGTTACCGTTACTTCCATACTACTTTGCTACTAAATACTTTGCTGCAGATATTAAGTTATCTGGGTGTGGTTGAATTGACAACTCAACTGCTAATACTTGAGAATATTCTTTGGCTCCCCTTGTGTCAAATCAATAAATTTGGGTTGAATACTCTACCCTCGAAAATTGTTACGATCCCCTATACTTGTGGGTTGTCACTTAGCTGGCAGGGTTAGCGCCTAATGACATCCACGTCGGCAGTCGTCGGAGTTTCTCGGCGACGACCATTTCATGTGGCAGAGGTCGTCGGGATTTTTCTACAGCCCACGGTTTGAGGTGGGGTTTGGCTCTTTGGAACGCTGGGAGTGCGCCGCGTCCAACAGGGTAGGCGGCTAGTCGAGGGAAGGCCCACAACAACGGCGGCAATGACGGAGGCGGCGACCGGAGTTCGGACACGCGCGGGTTCGCTGTTCTGGTGCACGACAGGACCAACTGGTGGTCGAGGTCGTCTCCTGGGAGCAACCCGAGAAGCATGACACGCCCAGGCACAAACTACGGTGTTTGCAGCCACGACGGTGACATGGCCGGCGGGCGGGAGCTCTCGGCTCCGGCGGAAAGCACGGCTAGGGGACGAGTTAGACTGCGGGGAGAGAGAGGGAAGACGCTGGTGCTCACAGAGAACACACAGGGTGGGTCAGCAGGCTCGGGGACGTCTTGACAGCGACGAATCGTGCGACGACGGCCATCGGTGTAGAGGACGAAGATGGCATCGATGACGGTGTTCCAGCGCGTTCGGCGCCGTGTGGTTTGCCGGAGATGGCGTAGAGATCGACGGCGGAGCTTCCTGGCGCGTCGGAGAGGCAAGGGGTGGATGGTGTCCGTCGCTATGGCGAGCGGCGGCGACGGCTGTGCTCGGTCGCGCGCGTGAGAGAGCCAGGGGAGGAAAAAGGAGCTCCAAGGAGAGAGGGAAGAGGTGTAGGGGGTCGTCCACGCCTCCTAGTGTCACGAGAAAGGTCGGGGGGGAGGAAGCGGGCAGGGAGCTGGCCACGGCGATCGCGCGCGCGTCGACACGCCACTGCGTACTGTGAGGAGGTAGACGACGCGGTGAGGAGGTGGGCTGGGCTGCAACTGGGCCAGCTCAGTTGGGCCGCCGGGTGGGCTAGAAAGCCAGGTAAGTGTCTAGGTGAGTCTCTCTCTATTTTATTTTTGTTTTCTATTTTCTGTAATTGGGCTTTATTAAAAATGCCAAAGCATTTCCAAAAATCATGAGACTGCTTGTGGCCACTGTTTGGATTATTTCCAACAACAAACATTTCAGTTCATGAATATTTGGAAATTTAAAATAATATATAAAATTTAAATGCCCAAATGCACATAAGGTATGATTTAATTCAGTGACCCAATGTTGTCCTAGAAATATGTGTACCATTTTTGCTAGAGGTTCTAGACCAAGGCAAAGATGATGAACATTTTGAAGGGCATTTCAGGTTCATTGAAAAAGCATTTTAGTAACCCTAGTTGATTTAAGTGGTGCTGGGGGTTTCTGCCATCCCCATTTAAAGTTTCTGAGAAATTTAAACATGATGCAAATACTCTAATGCATGCACTGACTAGGGTTGTGACACTTTATTAAACAGGTCGTTATTGGGCTGGCCCACTAGTACCTGAGTAAGTACTACGGGCCTTTTACTGGGTCGGCCTTTTTAATCTATATGGGCCTCTGTTGGGCCCTGCCATGTGTCGACGCATCATAGGCATGTCTCCTCCAATGGACGGGCGACATCTGGCCCATCGAGGAGCAGACTCGTGTTTCCTCCGGCCAATGAGAATTTTACACGTGGAAAATCACCATTGGTCCGGGCTGTTAACGGGTTATCGGATCCAAAACCGGACCCGATAGCTTAACGGCGAGCCGTTACGGTGGATGCCACGTGTCGGTCACCCTTGACGAAAGCACTTCTATGATGCGCGATTTATCGTCATGGAAGTGGACACTTCCGTGATGATAATTTTGGTAATGTCATGGAACACTTCTACGACAACACAGGTATGACTATCTTGATTCTGTCATAAAATCGTCATGGATGTACATGCATGACAGAAAACGTGACCTACTGTGACAAACACGTATCATCACGGAAGTGTATTTTTTTGTAGTGGACAACCCAAGGGGGGCAGGAGGATTCTGCCATTCGACGCCACCCATGCTTCAGGAGAGGTCAGACTCACATATCCGAGTGTCTTTTCCTTTTATCTTTGTCGAGTGGTTATTCTTGAATCCGACTCATATACACAACTTATGTCTTGTAGGTTTTCATCAAGCTGCACTCGATGCCCAACGGAGAGCGATACCAGGAAGGGATCGACAACGACAGTGAGGGCAGTGATGACCAATATGCTAAAGACAGCGAAGAGGAAAGCGAGGACTCGAGAAGCAGCGGCGAAGAAGTCGAATCACCGCCTCGCTCGGAGCGTCGATCCAAACAGTCGAAAGACCCCGGGGATGGACAGGGCAAGGCTGTTGCGTTGAGTTCCAAAGTTCCCAAGCGCACTCACACATCAACTCCAGAGCCGAATGAAAAGGCTCCAAAGCAAGCCAAAGTTGCCCCACCCAAGCTTCGGAAGGCCCTGCCAAAGATCAAGGTGGTTGTGCCAGTGACGTCCACATAAGCACTTCTTTCGTGTGTTTTTCTGCGTTTTTCTGTAAACTCATTGGCTTGTTTGACCAAGTGAAATCTGGAATTTTCAGTGCTGCTACTACGTCTGCGACCTCCGTGGACATTGACGAGGAACATGGCAATGTGGAAATAGCAGATGCGGCCACCTCTTGAGCAGGTAAGGTTTCATGACTGTATCTGTGTTCTGTTAATGAATTTTGGGGCCGATTGAAATTTCACCGTCGAGTGTTTGCAACACCAACGAATATCATTCAACTCCCTGATGATGATGATGGCGTGCCTCCAAAGAATACTGGGAGGAGAGGTCGAACTCTAAGCAAGAGGGTGTCAGTATCCAGAACGCGTCGCTCGTCTTCTGAGCCCGTGATCTAGCCAATCAACAATCCAGCACGGGCTTCTGTCTCCTTTGCCAATCCTCTATCGACTGACCAACCTTCAGCATCGACTGCTTAGGCTCCAGAGCTCATTGTGCAAGTCCAAGCTCCTACTCCACTAGTCCAGTTGTCTGCCCCATCATCCCGCATGTTTGCTGCTTATCCCGTCCCAGAGGATCAAGTAGGAGCTACCAAGGAGGCCATGATTCAGGTAGGTCTAATGATGGAACGACTGAAGGTGGTGTATGATACCAGCAAGGCTGCCTATGATGTCAGCTCTACTCTTCAAGCCAATGTCCAAGTAAGTGGAATTGTAAGTTAATTTCCGATTGATTTCTCTGTCTGTGCCTTTGTTCTGTTTAGACACACTCTCTGCAAACTGCTGCTTTATTATTCGTAAGATGTTCATGCATCTATCTTTAACTTTGCAACTTGTGTCTATTCGCCCACTGGGTGTTTTCTTTCCATATTGTAGCTCCTTCACTTGACTCGACCAGGTCGTGTCGAGTGAAAAATCTTGGTCTAGTGGGGGCACGCTCAGTGCACCCACTAGGTGTAGTCCCTGAGGCCGTCGTCGAATGTTTGATTTGATGGGGGTCTTTTCAAAATATTTGCTTATAGCACTTCCACTCGACATGGACAAGTCTCGTCGAGTGGGGATTGAATCAGTGGGGGCATGCTAAGTGCACCCACTGGGTGTAGTCCCCGAGACCACGGTCGACTGCGGGTAGTCGGCGGTGGTCTGAGACCAAAAGGATGTCATTGTAGGGTTTTTTACTCCTTCCACTCGAGCTAGGCTGGTCATGCTTAGTGGGAAATGAAACCAGTGGGGGCACGCTAAGTGCACCCACTGGGTGTAGGCCCCGAGACTAATGTTGGATGTTTGATTCCGCAGCAGTCTTAGAACTCTCTTGCTATGTAATTCATTCTTGTGTCTTTCCATTCGGAAGTAACTGTCGACTGACTTGTCAAGTTGTTATTTGCAGAAAACTTGTGAACTTGGGGCCCAATATGCCACTGTAGAGCAGGAGAAGACCCAACTTAAGATCGACCTGGAACTGGCCTAGGAGAACTTGAAGAAAGCCCAAGAGGAAGTGGCAATTATGGGAGGTAACAACTCGCTGACTGTATGCCCTGTCATTTTCCCTTTCTATCCTTTGAACCGAGTGACTCCACTCGAACAGATGTGCGTAATGAAAATCGTCAACTCCAAGCACGTCTGAGGAACGTTATTTCTTTAGACAAATGAAGCAGGCCCTGGAGCAGAAGGATCTTGATCTTGCTATGGCGTAGAAGACGGACCGTGAGAAGACTGAACTTGCCGACCGGAAGTTGGCTTCAATGGGTAAATTGGAAGATGAGAATACCAAGCTAAAGAATGCCATTGACGAAGCGAAGAAAGAAACCGCGCAGCTGAAGGATGAAAAGGCGGCTCTGACCAAGAATACGAACAAATTGGAAGCTTATTTGGGTGACCTCACCAAGAAGATGTTTCTTATGCTTGAAGGTATTCCCTTTCAACCGACTAAAAAAACTTTCTTGCCATGTTGTTGTTGATTCACTATATTTCCATGTTTGTAGAATTCTGTCAGAGCTTTGAGGAGGAGACCGGGTGAGTCGAGACTGGACTGGATCCCATCAACTCCCCTGTCAAGGACAAAGCTGCCATGAATGTGCTGCGACTGGAAGCTCGACTCGCTAGCGTATTGGACTACATCGCCCGCCTGAAAGCTGCGATGTCTCGGGTTGACAAGGAGCTCTGGCCAGAGGTTGTGCTTCAGAATGATCTCGAGTCATGATGACTCGGCTCAACAGCATCCCTGACCGAGTGTAGGCGTGGAAGAAGTCAGTTGCGTGTTGTGGTGCTGATGTCGCTTTATCACTCATCTGTGTTCACTGTAGGGGCGTCAAAGAAGAGAAGTTGAAGGATCTGCAAGTAGCCAAAACCAAGAAACATCAATTCCAATCTTTCACGAAGACCTTCATCGATGCGGCCACTCGTATCGCAGATGGCATTGGCTTGGATTCATTTGCCGAGCCAGCCTGCCCTCCTCCTGACGCGTGAAAAACTTGATGACTTTATTTGCCTCAGAATGCTGAGTGGGTTTTGTAATCGTTAAAACTCCTTCGAGCCTGGTGCTCTAGTACTTTCGCTTGCGACATTGAACTTATCCGAACTTGGTTACTTTATTTTGAATGCAGTTGCTTTGTTTTCACTGTTTTTTGGATCTTCTTGGCTTGAGTGAATCTAGAATCACAACTATTCCTCCGAGTGAGAGGGTTGCTCTACACTCAGAGTCGATGTTGTACTTGTGGCGCAGCTTAGAGTTCATTATACGTTGTACTTGTGGCACAGCTCAGAGTGCGTCCAGACATTGTACTTGTGGCGCAACTTGGAGTGCGCCTTGGGATGTTTTCAACTTATGCGAGTAAGGGGTCGCAGCTAAGCCCCCGAGTGAGAGGATTGCTTTTTACTCGGAGTATTTTTAACTTAGGCGAATACGGGATCGCAACTAAGCTCCCGAGAGAGAGGATCGCTCTTCACTCGGAGTGTTTTTTAACTTAGGCGAGTACGGGGTCATAGCTAAGCCCCCGAGTGAGAGGATTGCTCTTCACTCGGAGTGTTTTTTAACTTAGGCGAGTACGGGGTCGCAG
>NC_057804.1:461748563-461784726 GCF_018294505.1 Triticum aestivum
TGAGAGGATTGCTCTTCACTCGAAGCATTTTTAACTTAGGCGAGTACGGGGTCGCAGCTAAGCCCCCGAGTGAGAGGATTGCTCTTCACTTGGAGTGTTTTTTAACTTAGGTGAGTACAAGGTCGCAGCTAAGCCCCCGAGTGAGGGGATTACTCGTCACTCAGGGTGTTTTTAACTTTGGCGAGTACGGGGTCGCAGCTAAGCCCCAGAGTGAGAGGATTGTGAAGGAAATATGCCCTAGAGGCAATAATAAAGTTATTATTTATTTCCTTATATCATGATAAATGTTTATTATTCATGCTAGAATTGTATTAACCGGAAACATAATACATGTGTGAATACATAGACAAACAGATTGTCACTAGTATGCCTCTACTTGACTAGCTCGTTGATCAAAGATGGTTATGTTTCCTAGCCATAGACATGAGTTGTCATTTGATTAACGGGATCACATTATTAGGAGAATGATGTGATTGACATGACCCATTCCGTTAGCTTAGCACACGATCATTTAGTATGTTGCTATTCCTTTCTTCATGACTTATACATGTTCCTATGACTATGAGATTATGCAACTCTCGTTTACCGGAGGAACACTTTGTGTGCTACCAAACGTCACAACGTAACTGGGTGATTATAAAGGTGCTCTACAGGTGTCTCCGAAGGTACTTGTTGGGTTGGCATATTTCGAGATTAGGATTTGTCACTCCGATTGTCGGAGAGGTATCTCTGGGCCCTCTCGGTAATGCACATCACTATAAGCCTTGCAAGCAATGTGACTAATGAGTTAGTTACGAGATGATGCATTACGGAACGAGTAAAGAGACTTTCCGGTAACAAGATTGAACTAGGTATTGAGATACCGACGATCGAATCTCGGGCAAGTAACATACCGATGACAAAGGGAACAACGTATGTTGTTATGCGGTCTGACCGATAAAGATCTTCATAGAATATGTGGGAACTAATATGAGCATCCAGGTTCCGCTATTGGTTATTGACCGGAGACGTGTCTCGGTCATGTCTACATTGTTCTCGAACCCGTAGGGTCCGCACGCTTAAGGTTTCGATGACAGTTATATTATGAGTTTATGAGTTTTGATGTACCGAAGAAGTTCGGAGTCCCGGATGAGATCGGGGACATGAGAGGAGTCTCAAAATGGTCGAGACGTAAAGATCGATATATTGCACGACTATATTTGGAGTTCGGAAAGGTTCCGAGTGATTTGGGTATTTTTCGGAGTACTGGAGAGTTACGGGAATTCGCCGGGGAGTACATGGGCCTTATTAGGCCATACGGGAATAGAGGAGAGAGGCCAAAAGGAAGGAGGCATGCGCCCCCCCCCCCCTCTGGTCCGAATTGGACAAGGGGGGGCAGCCCCCTTTTCCTTCTCCCTCTCCTCCTCTTTCCTTCTCTCCTACTCCAACAAGGAAAGGAGGAGTCCTACTCCCGGTGGGAGTAGGACTCCCCCCTTGGCGCGCCTCCTCCCTAGGCCGGCCGCCTCCCCCCTTGCTCCATTATATACGGGGGCAGGGGGCACCCCAGAGACACATCAACAATTGATCCCTTGGATCTCTTAGCCATGTGCGGTGCCCCCCTCCACCATAGTCCACCTCGATAATATTGTTGCGGTGCTTAGGCGAAGCCCTGCGATGGTAGAACATCAAGATCGTCACCATGCCGTCGTGCTGACGAAACTCTCCCTTGACACTCGGCTGGTTTAGAGTTTGAGGGACGTCATCGAGCTGAACGTGTGCTAGAACTCGGAGGTGTCGTAGTTTCGGTGCTTGATCGCTCGGGCCATGAAGACGTACGACTACATCAACCGCATTGTGCTAGCGCTTCCGCTTACGGTCTACAAGGGTATGTAGACAACACTCTCCCCTCTCGTTGCTATGCATCACCATGATCTTGCGTGTGCGTAGGAATTTTTTTGAAATTACTACGTTCCCCAACAGTGGCATCCGAGCCAGGTTTTATGCGTTGATGTTATATGCACGAGTAGAACACAAGTGAGTTGTGGGCGATACAAGTCATACTGCTTACCAGCATGTCATACTTTGGTTCAGCGGTATTGTTGGATGAAGCGGCCCGGACCGACATTACGCGTACGCTTACGCGAGACTGGTTTTACCGCTGTGCTTTGCACACAGGTGACTAGCGGGTGTCTGTTTCTCCAACTTTAGTTGAACCGAGTGTGGCTACGCCCGGTCCTTGCGAAGGTTAAAACATCACCAACTTGACAAACTATTGTTGTGGTTTTGATGCGTAGATAAGAACGGTTCTTGCTAAGCCCGTAGCAGGCACGTAAAACTTGCAACAACAAAGTAGAGGACGTATAACTTGTTTTTGCAGGGCATGTTGTGATGTGATATGGTCAAGACGTGATGCTATATTTTATTGTATGAGATGATCATGTTTTGTAACCGAAGTTATCAACAACTAGCAGGATCCATATGGTTATCGCTTTATTGTATGAAATGCAAACGCCCTGTAATTGCTTTACTTTATCACTAAGCGGTAGCGATAGTCGTAGAAGCAATAGATGGCGTAACGACAACGATGCTACGATCGAGATCAAGGTGTCGCGCCGGTGACGATGGTGATCATGACGGTGCTTCGGAGATGGAGATCACAAGCACAAGATGATGATGGCCATATCATATGACTTATATTGATTGCATGTGATGTTTATCCTTTATGCATCTTATCTTGCTTTGATTGACGGTAGCATTTTAAGATGATCTCTCACTAAATTATCAAGAAGTGTTCTCCCTGAGTATGCACCGTTGCGAAAGTTCTTCATGCTGAGACACCACGTGATGGTCGGGTGTGATAGGCTCTACGTTCAAATACAACGGGTGCAAAACAGTTGCACACATGGAATACTCAGGTTAAACTTGACGAGCCTAGCATATAACAGATATGGCCTCGGAACACGGAGACCAAAAGGTTGAGCGTGAATCATATAGTAGATATGATCAACATATTGATGTTCACCGTTGAAACTACTCCATCTCACGTGATGATCGGACATGGTGTAGTTGATATGGATCACGTAATCACTTAGAGGATTAGAGGGATGTCTATCTAAGTGGGAGTTCTTTAGTAATATGATTAATTGAACTTTAATTTATCATGAACTTAGTCCTGATAGTATTTTGCATGTCTATGTTGTTGTAGATCAATAGCTTGCGTTGTTGCTTCCCTATGTTTTTATATATGTTCCGAGAGAAAACTGTGTTGAAAGATGTTAGTAGCAATGATGCGGATTGGATCTGTGATCTGAGGATTGTCCTCATTGTTGCACAGAAGAATTATGTCCTTGATGCACCGCTAGGTGACGGACCTATTGCAGGAGCATATGCAGACGTTATGAACGTTTGACTAGCTCAATATGATGACTACTTGATAGTTTTGTGCACCATGCTTTATGGCTTAGAACCGGGACTACAAAAACGTTTTTGAAACGTCATGGAACATATAAGATGTTTCAAGAGATGAAATTGGTATTTCAGACTCATGTCTGTGTCAAGAGGTATGAGACCTTTGACAAATACTTCGCCTAAAAGATGGAGCAGAATTGCTCAACTAGTGAGCAAGTACTTAGATTGTCTGAGTACTACAATCGCTTGAATCAAGTGGGAGTTAATCTTCCAGATAAGATAGTGATTGGCAGAGTTCTCTAGTCACCAGCACCAAGTTACTGGAACTTTGTGATGAACGATAATGCAAGGGATGACGAAAACGATTCCCGAGCTCTTCGTGATGCTGAAATCGACGAAGGTAGAAATCAAGAAAGAGCATCAAGTGTTGATGATTGACAAGACCACTAGTTTCAAGAAAAGGGCAAAGGGAAAGAAAGGGAACTTCAAGTAGAATGACAAGCAAGTTGTCACTCCGGCGAAGAATCCCAAAGCTGGACCAAAACCTGAAACTGAGTGCTTACACTACAAAGGAAATGGTCACTGGAAGCGGAAATGCCCTGAATATTTGGTGGATAAGAAGGATGGCAAAGTGAACAAGGGTATATTTGATATACAGGTTATTGATGTGTACCTTACTAGTGTTTATAGTAGCCCCTGAGTATTTGATACTTGTTCGGTTGCTAAGATTAGTAACTCGAAACAGGAGTTAAAGAATAAACAGAGACTAGTTGAGGGTGAAGTGACGATGTGTGTTGGAAGTGGTTCCAAGATTGATATGATCATCATCGCACACTCCCTATACTTTCGGGATTAGTATTGAACCTAAATAAATGTTATTTGGCGTTTGCATTGAGCATGAATATGATTTGATCATGTTTATTGCAATACGATTATTCATTTAAAGTCAGAGAATAATTGTTATTCTGTTTACATGAATAAAAGCCTTCGATGGTCATACACCCAATGAAAATAGTTTATTGGATCTCGATCGTAGTGATACACATAATCATAATATTGATGCCAAAAGATGCAAAGTTGATAATGATAGTGCAACTTATTTGTGGCACTGCCGTTTGGGTCATATCAGTGTAAAGCGCATGAAGAAACTCCATGCTGATGGGTTTTTGGAATCACTTGATTATGAATCATTTGATACTTGCGAACCGTGCCTTTTGGGCAAGATGACTAAAACTCCGTTCTTCGGAACAATGGAATGAGCTACTGACTTGTTGGAAATAATACATACCGATGTATGCCGTCCAATGAGTGTTGATGCTCGTGGCGAGTATCGTTATTTTCTGACCTTCACAAGATGATTTGAGCAGATTGTTGAGTAAATAGGCAATTTCTCGATTAAATTAATCCACGAGTAAATCACTAGCATGGCATTAACTAAGTTGATGATGTACTGACTTTAATCTAAACATGCACGTACTAAGCAAATAGTAGACAAATCTACACATACTGCTAGTACTGCTAATATGAAATTAATCAGGAGCGGGATAAACGAGTTATACCCTACAGTAGGCCATGCAGAGGCCGCGGCTTTGGTGGCAGCAGCGGCGTCCTCGGCGGCCTTCTTGTCGGCTTCAGCTTTCTCGGCGGCGGCACGGTCGGGGTCGGTGGACATGGTGATGATGAAGGCGACGCGGACGTAGAGGAAGTAGACGATCGGAAGCGAGTAGTCGCGTAATCGCTGCCCAAAAACCTATTCGCCCCTCACCCCGTACAGGAACCAGAAGGGCGTGGTTTCGGAGACCTGCTCTCCCGTCGACCGTGTACGCGGTGAACGGGATGGAGTCGTCGGCGGCAGCAGCAGCAGAGGAATAACGTGGGCATGGAGGTGGAGATGCGTTCTGTTTTTCGCAACGGCTAGGGTTGGCAGCGCCCCACATATATATGTGCGGCCGCGCATGGAGAGACGTGGGCTGAACCCACGTCCAAGTCGGTAGCCCACGATCCGACGTCTCAGATCGTGGCCCTACCTGTCAAAGACTCTCCGTTCCTGACCGGCAAAAAGAAGCGCACGGGAGAGAGCTCGGCTCGGCTCAATCCCGCAACCCGCGGCGCGTCGTGATGAGGCGTGGCGTGGCGAGGCGAGCGGAGGAGGAGGAGTGCGCGAGGGCCTCTTCTCTTCTCAAGCTCCAATAGCATGTAGAAGAGCCACCCTTATAAACCACTCCAACTTTCCTTCCACTAGCATGGTGGGACTAAACTTCCCACCACCTTGTCATGCCACCTACATGGGCCCTTAGAGATCAAATCTGAAATTGTCATATGGGCTCTAGGCCCATCTGACATTTCAACAATCCCCCACCAGATCTCAGGGGCCCACTTTGTCCTTTGTTCCAAACGTTGTTTTGATATACTGGTGTTTCAGTGAAGACCTGCTAAGGTTGAGCTTCACCTAGAGCAAGTAGCTACACTCCTTCACAACTGAATAATGGACTATGCCTTGAATTGTCAGTTTGGCGTAAAGAAGTTTCACCACATGTCTTACTAGTACTGGGCTGCCAAAGGCTGACCCCTCGGGTGGAGCATATAAGTCACACTCCTGGCCTATTCATGAGCTTACTAGAGATCACCCCAATCTCATAGACTATGACTAGCAGTCGGGCTCACATAGGTGTGTTCCTTCAAAGATCGCTCTGTAGGATAGCATCTTGCTTATACATATAAGCCTTGGAACACATTAAGACAGTAGTCATCCTTTCATACAGTTTCCGAGAGTATTGCATCTCCAACGGAGTGAGTTAGTAAAGTTACTCTCCTCGGTTCACCACTGGCTTGTTTCCCAGGTCCTACTTCACGGGATCTCCGATCACATAGGTTGGGTTACCACCATGGCAACCCATGTGGGTCTCATACCCATCTCCCTCGATGCACTATCTATCACTACACGTGATAGCCCTTTCGTAAAGGGATCTGCCAGATTCTTAGCCGTATGGACATAGTCCAGCGCTATCACTCCGGAGTTTCTTAATTTTCTGACAGCTTTTAATCTCATTCTTATGTGTTTGTTGGACTTCATGTTGTCCTTTGAACTCTTCACCTTGGTGATGACAGTCTGATTGTCACAGTTCATAAGGATAGCCGGAACCGGTTTATCAACCAGTGGCAAGTCCATCAAAAGATCTCGAAGCCATCCTGCTTCAACACTAGAAGTGTCTAATGCTGTTAATTCTGCTTCCATTGTCGATCTCGTTAAGATCGTTTGCTTGCAAGACTTCCAGGAAACAGCGCCACCTCCAAGAGTAAACATATACCCAGTTGTGGCCTTAATCTCATCAGCATCAGAGATCCAATTCGCATCATTATACCCTTCAAGTACCGACGGGTCTCCGTTATAGTGAAGTCCATAGTTCATAGTACCTTTCAGATAGCGCATAACTCTTTCAACAGCATGCCAATGTACATCACCCGGTTTGGAAACAAACCTGCTCAGTTTGCTCACAGCAAACGCGATGTCAGGCCTCGTTGCGCTCGCTAGGTACATCAGTGAACCAATGATTTGAGAGTATCTCAATTGATCTTTAGCCATGCCTTTGGACTTTCGAATCAACACGCTAGGATCATATGGTGTTTGAGATGGTGTGCAGTCCGAATATCCAAAACGACTCAACACCTTCTCAACATAATGGGATTGCAGAAGTGTGATCCCACCCTCATTATCTCTCAGTAGCTTGATGTTCAAGATAACATCAGCCACACCAAGGTCCTTCATCTCGAAGTTCTGAGACAGAAACGATTTAACCTCCTCAATGACTTTGAGGTTTGTTCCGAATATCAGTATGTCATCAACATACATGCACAGTATAACTCCTTCGCCCCCACCATGGCGATAGTATACACATTTGTCAGCCTCATTAACAAAGAAACCAACAGATGTCAGAGTTGTATTGAACTTATCATGCCATTGCTTAGGTGCTTGCTTCAGTCCATATAAAGATTTCAGCAACTTACACACCTTCCTTCCCTGACCATCTATCACAAAGCCATCTGGCTGTTGCATGTAGATTTCCTCATTTAGCTCTCCATTCAGAAAAGACATCTTAACATCCATTTGATGGACGAGAAGACCATGTGAGGCCGCCAACGAGGGTAATACTCGAATGGTGGTCAGTCTAGCCACAGGTGAATAAGTACCAAAGAAATCTTCCTCTTCTTTCTGGTCATAGCCTTTGGCCACAAGCCTGGCCTTGTACTTTTCAATCGTACCATCGGGCCTAAGCTTTTTCTTGAACACCCACTTACATCCCAATGGTTTGCAACCATAGGGACGCTCAGTGATCTCCCATGTCCCGTTAGCCATGATGGAATCCATCTCGCTACGGACCGCATCCTTCCAGTAGTCAGCTTCTGGAGAGGCATACGCTTCTGAGATAGAAGTGGGAGTATCATCCACGAGGTACACGAAGAAATCATCACCAAAGGTCTTTGCAGTCCTTTGTCTCTTGCCCCTACCAAGGGTTTCCTCGTCATCCTCCTCAGGATTTTCATCATGTGTTCGTTCATAATATTCCATAGGAATGGCAGGCTCAGGAGTCTCCTCAGATTCCTGTCTAGAAGTGCTTTGCATATCTCTCATAGGAAAAATATCCTCAAAGAATGTAGCATCCTTAGACTCTATGATTGTACCGACCTTCTGGTCAGGTAACTCAGATTTCACTACTAGAAATCTATAGCCAACGTTGTTCTTAGCGTAGCCCAAATTAACGCAGTCCACAGTCTTGGGTCCAAGCTTACACTTTTTGGGGATCGGCACGTTGACTTTCGCCAAACAGCCCCAAGTACGCAAGTACGAGAGTGTTGTCCTTCTCTTTGCCCATCTCTCATAGGGAGTGATCTCATTATCCTTCATCGGAACTTTATTCAGGACATGACATTCCTTCAATATAGCCTCCCCCCACCATGCCTTGGATAAACCCGACGTATCTAACATGGCGTTAACCAGATCAGTTAGAGTACGGTTTTTCCGCTCGGCAACCCTGTTTGACTGGGGTGAATAGGGAGGCGTCCTCTCATGAATAATGCCGTGTGCCGCACAGAAGGAATCAAACTCACTCGAGAAGTACTCTCCACCACGATCTGAACGGAATCGTTTAATTTTCTTTTCAAGTTGATTCTCAACTTCTGCCTTATAGATTTTAAAGTAGTGTAGAGCCTCATTTTTAGTATTTAACAGATACACATAGCAATATCTAGTGGAATCATCTATCAATGTCATGAAGTATTTCTTTCCACCTTTAGTCAATACACCGTTCATCTCACAAAGCTCAGAATGTATGAGTTCTAATGGTGCCAAGTGTCTCTCCTCCGCAGCCTTGTGAGGCTGGCGAGGTTGCTTAGCTTGCACACATGACAGGCACTTAGAACCTTTGGCTAAAGTGAGATTCGGGATTAAATCCAACTTAGCTAGCCGCGTCATAACACCAAAACTTATGTGACAAAGACGTGAATGCCAAACCTCAGATTCATTAACACTCGAATGAACATGGTTCATGACTTTATTACAGAAATCTGCAAGGGAAAGGCGGAACATCCCTCCGCTCTCATAACCTTTTCCAACAAATAGTCCATACTTAGTAACAACTAATTTATTAGACTCGAATACCAACTTAAACCCTTCTCTACATAGAAGGGAGCCACTAACGAGGTTCTTCTTGATGGCGGGGACATGCTGCATGTTCTTCAGCTGCACGATCCTTCCCGAAGTAAACTTCAGATCGACCGTGCCAACACCATGAACAGAAGCACTCGCGCCATTCCCCATCAATACGGACCTGTGGCCTGTGACCTGGTAAGAAGAGAACAATGAAATGTCAGCACACACATGAACACCTGCACCTGTATCCACCCACCAATCGGTGCGCTGAAACACTGAAAAAACAGTAAATAAATTACCGTACCCAGATGCACCATTCTCATTGTTGCCCACAATCATGTTGACAGACTTGGAGTCCTGTCCTGACTTCTTAAACTTGTTTGGGCACTTGTTGGCCCAATGTTCAGTCGAACCACAAGTAAAGCAGCCCTCATCCTTCTTGTTCTTCTTGAAGGTCTTCTTACCCTTCTTCTTGAAGTCGGTATTCTGTTGGACACCGTTCTTTCCCTTGAACTTGTGGGAGTTGAAGTTCCTCTGGTTCACCATGTTGGCAATAGAAGTCCCTTCGGCCCCTTTTCCGTGGGAGTCCTTTGCCCTTGAATTCTGCTCAACACTCAGATGGCCAGTGACATCCTCCACAGAGAATTCACGCCTCTGATGTTTCAGAGTGGTGGCAAAGTTCCTCCAGGAATTGGGGAGCTTAGAGATTATGCAGCCCGCGACAAACTTGCCCGGTAACTCGCACTTCAGAAGCTCAAGCTCCTTAACAATGCATATTATCTCATGAGCCTGCTCCAGTACAGGACGGTTCTCAACCATCTTGTAGTCATGGAACTGCTTTATAATATACATCTCGCTCCCTGCATCGGCGGCCCCGAACTTAGATTCGAGCGCCTCCCACAAGTCCTTGGCGACATGCACATGTAAATATGCGTCGACCAGTTTATCTCCGATCATGCTAAGAACTGCTCCGAGAAACACAGTGGTTGCCTCCCTGAACGCCTTCTCCTGTTTAGGAGCAATCATTCCCGTGGACACACCGGTGACCCAGAACACGTTCATAGCCGTGAGCCATAAACTGGTCTTTGTCTGCCAACGCTTAAAATACGTACCGGTAAACTTATCCGGTTTCAGTGCTGCGGCAAAGCCACTTGCCGAAAAATTCCTACACATAATAGGTTTTTGGATTGTTGAGTAAATAGGCAATTTCTCGATTAAATTAATCCACGAGTAAATCACTAGCATGGCATTGACTAAGTTGATGACGTACTGACTTTGATCTAAACATGCACGTACTAAGCAAACAGTAGACAAATCTACACATACTGCTAGTACTGCTAATATGAAATTAATCAGGAGCGGGATAAACGAGTTATACCCTCCAGTAGGCCATGCAGAGGCCGCGGCTTTGGTGGCGGCAGCAGCGTCCTCGGCGGCCTTCTTGTCGGCTTCAGCTTTCTCGGCGGCGGCACGGTCGGGGTCGGTGGACATGGTGATGATGAAGGCGACGCGGACGTAGAGGAAGTAGATGATCGGAAGCGAGCAGTCGCGTAATCGCTGCCCAAAAACCTATTCGCCCCTCACCCCGTACAGGAACCAGAAGGGCGTGGTTTCGGAGACCTTCTCTCCCGTCGACCGTGTACGCGGTGAACAGGATGGAGTCGCCGGCGGCAGCAGCAGCAGAGGAACGACGTGGGCGTGGAGGCGGAGATGCGTTCTGTTTTTCGCAAGGGCTAGGGTTGGCAGCGCCCCACATATATATGTACGGCCGCGCGTGGAGAGACGTGGGCTGAACCCACGTCCAAGTCGGTAGCCCACGATCCGACGTCTCAGATCGTGGCCCTACCTGTCAAAGACTCTCCGTTCCTGACCGGCAAAAAGAAGCGCATAGGAGCGAGCTCGGCTCGGCTCAATCCCGCAACCCGCGGTGCGTCGTGACGAGGCGTGGCATGGTGAGGTGAGCGGAGGAGGAGGAGTGCGCGAGGGCCTCTTCTCTTCTCAAGCTCCAATAGCATGTAGAAGAGCCACCCTTATAAACCACTCCAACTTTCCTTCCACTAGCATGGTGGGACTAAACTTCCCGCCACCTTGTCATGCCACCTACATGGGCCCTTAGAGATCAAATCTGAAATTGTCATATGGGCTCTAGGCCCATCTCACATTTCAACACAGATATGAGTATATCTACTTGATGAAACACAAGTCTGAAACATTTGAAAAGATCAACGAATTTCAGAGTGAAGTGGAGAATCATCGTAACAAGAAAATCAAATTTCTACGATCTGATCATGGAGGAGAATATTTGAGTTACGAGTTTGGCCTTCATATAAAACAATGTGAAATAGTTTCACAGTTCACGTCACCTGGAACACCACAGCATTGTGGTGTGTCCGAACGTCGTAACCGTACTTTATTGGATATAGTGCAATCTATGATGTCTCTTACCGATTTACCACTATCGTTTTGGGGTTATGCATTAGAGACAGCTGTATTCACTTTAAATAGGGCACCATCAAAATCCGTTGAGACGACGCCTTATGAACTGTGGTTTGGCGAGAAACCAAAGTTGTCGTTTCTTAAAGTTTGGGGCTGCGATGCTTATGTGAAAAAAATTTCACCTGATAAGCTCGAACCCAAATCGGACAAGTGCGTCTTCATAGAATACCCAAAGGTAACTATTGGGTACACCTTCTATCACATATCTGAAGGCAAGTTATTCGTTGCTAAGATGGATCCTTTCTAGAGAAGGAGTTTCTCTCGAAAGAAGTGAGTGGGAGGAAAGTAGAACTTGATAAGGTAATTGTACCTTCTCCCAAATTGGAAAGTAGCTCATCACAGAAATCAGTTCCAGTGATGCCTACACCGATTAGTGAGGAAGTTAATGATGATGATCATGAAACTTCGGATCATGTTACTACAGAAACTCATAGGTCTTCCAGAGTATGGTCCGCACCAGAGTGGTATGGTAATCCTGTTCTGAAAGTCATGTTACTAGACCATGATGAACCTATGAACTATGAGGAAGCGATGATGAGCCCAGATTCCGCGAAATGGCTTGAGGCCATAAAATCTGAGATAGGATCCATGTATGAGAACAAAGTATGGACTTTGGTTGACTTGCTCGATGATCAGCAAGCCATGTTAAATAAATGGATCTTCAAGAGGAAGACAAACACTAATAGTAGTGTTACTATCTACAAAGCTCGACTTGTTGCGAAAGGTTTTCGACAAGCTCAAGGTGTTGAATATGATGAAATTTTCTCATTCGTAATGATGCTTAAGTTTGTCCGAATCATGTTAGCAATTGCCACATTTTATGAAATCTGGCAAATGGATATCAAAAACTGTGTTCCTGAATGGATTTCTGTAAGAAGAGTTGTATATGATGCAACCAGAAGGTTTTGTCGATCCGAAAGGTGCTAACAAAATGTGCAAGCTCCAGCGATCCATCAATGGACTGGTGCAAGCATCTCGGAGTCGGAATATACGCTTCGATGAGTTGATCAAAGCATATGGTTTTATACAGACTTTTGGAAAGGCCTGTATTTACAAGAAAGTGAGTGGAAGCACTACAGCCTTTCTGATAAGTATATGTGAATGACATATTGTTGATCGGAAATGATGTAGAATTTTCTGGAAAGCATAAAGAAGTGCTTGAAAGGAGTTTTTCAAAGAAAGACCTCGGTGAATCTGCTTACACATTGAGCATCAAGATCTATAGAGATAGATCAAGACACTTGATAAGATTTTTCAATGAGTACATACCTTGACAAGATTTTGAAGTAGTTCAAAATGGAACAGTCAAAGAAAGAGTTCTTGCCTGTGATGCTTAGGTGTGAAGTTGAATAAGACTCAATACCCGACCATGGCAGAAAATAGAAAGAGAATGAAAAAGTCATTCCCTATGCCTCAGTCATAGGTTCTATGAAGTATGCTATGCTGTGTACCAGACCTATTGTATACCTTGCTCTGAGTTTGGCAAAGGAATACAATTTTTTTGATCTAAGAGTAGATCACTGGACAGCGGTCAAGAATATCCTTAGTGAGGACTAAGGAGATGTTTCTCGATTATGGAGGTGATAAAAGAGTTCGTCGTAAAGAGTTACATCGATGCAAGCTTTTACGCCGATCCAGATGACTCTAAGTCTCAATCTGGATACATATTGAAAGTGGGAGCAATTAGCTAGAGTAGCTCCGTGCAGAGCATTGTAGACATAGAATATTTGCAAAATACATACGGCTCTGAATCTGACAGACCCGTTGACTAAACTTCTCTCACGAGCGAAACATGATCATACCTTAGTACTCTTTGGGTGTTAATCACATAGCGATGTGAACTAGATTATTGACTCTAGTAAACCCTTTGGGTGTTGATCACCTGACGATGTGAACTATGGGTATTAATCACATACAGATGTGAATATTGGTGTTAAATCACATGTTGATGTGATTTAGATTATTGACTCTAGTGCAAGTGGGAGACTGAAGGAAATATGCCCTAGAGGCAATAATAAAGTTATTATTTATTTTCTTATATCATGATAAATGTTTATTATTCATGCTAGAATTGTATTAACCGGAAACATAATACATGTGTGAATACATAGACAAACAAATTGTCACTAGTATGCCTCTACTTGACTAGCTCGTTGATCAAAGATGGTTATGTTTCCTAGCCATAGACATGAGTTGTCATTTGATTAATGGGATCACATCATTAGGAGAATGATGTGATTGACATGACCCATTCCGTTAGCTCAACACATGATCGTTTAGTATGTTGTTATTGCTTTCTTCATGACTTATACATGTTCCTATGACTATGAGATTATGCAACTCCCGTTTACCGGAGGAACACTTTGTGTGCTACCAAACGTCACAACGTAACTGGGTGATTATAAAGATGCTCTACAGGTGTCCCCGAAGGTACTTGTTGGGTTGGCGTATTTCGAGATTAAGATTTGTCACTCCGATCGTCGGAGAGGTATCTCTGGGCCCTCTCGGTAATGCACATCACTATAAGCCTTGCAAGCAATGTGACTAATGAGTTAGTTACGAGATGATGCATTACGGAATGAGTAAAGAGACTTGCCGGTAACGAGATTGAACTAGGTATTGAGATACCGACGATCGAATCTCGGGCAAGTAACATACCGATGACAAAGGGAACAACGTATGTTGTTATGCGGTCTGACCGATAAAGATCTTCGTAGAATATGTGGGAACCAATATGAGCATCCAGGTTCCGCTATTGGTTATTGACCGGAGACGTGTCTCGGTCATGTCTACATTGTTCTCGAACCTGTAGGGTCCGCACGCTTAAGGTTTCGATGACAGTTATATTATGAGTTTATGAGTTTTGATGTACCGAAGGAGTTCGGAGTCCCGGGTGAGATCGGGGACATGACGAGGAGTCTCGAAATGGTCAAGACGTAAAGATCGATATATTGGACGACTATATTCGGAGTTCGGAAAGGTTCCGAGTGATTCGGGTATTTTTCGGAGTACTGGAGAGTTACGGGAATTCGCCGGGGAGTATATGGGCCTTATTGGGCCATACAGGAATAGAGGAGAGAGGCCAAAAGGAAGGAGGCATGCGCCCCCCCTCTGGTCCGAATTGGACAAGGGGGGCAGCCCCCTTTTCCTTCTCCCTCTCCTCCTCTTTCCTTCTCTCCTACTCCCCTTGGCGCGCCTCCTCCCTAGGCCGGCCGCCTCCCCCCTTGCTCCTTTATATACGGGGGCAGGGGGCACCCCAGAGACACAACAACAATTGATCCCTTGGATCTCTTAGCCATGTGCGGTGCCCCCCTCCACCATAGTCCACCTCGATAATATCGTTGCGGTGCTTAGGCGAAGCCCTGCGACGGTAGAACATCAAGATCGTCACCACGCCGTCGTGCTGATGGAACTCTCCCTCAACACTCGGCTGGATCGGAGTTCGTGGGACGTCATCGAGCTGAACGTATGCTAGAACTCGGAGGTGCCGTAGTTTCGGTGCTTGATCGGTCGGGTCATGAAGACATAGGACTACATCAACCGCGTTGTGCTAACGCTTCCGCTTACGGTCTACAAGGGTATGTAAACAACACTCTCCCCTCTCGTTGCTATGCATCACCATGATCTTGCGTGTGCATAGGAATTTTTTTGAAATTACTACGTTCCCCAATAGATTGCTCTTCACTCGGAGTATTTTTTAACATAGGTGAGTACGGGGTCGTAGCTAAGCCTCCGAGTGAGAGGATTGCTCTTCACTCAAAGTGTTTTTTAACTTAGGCGAGTACGGGGTCGCAGCTAAGCCCCTGAGTGAGAGGATTGCTCTTCACTCGGAGTGTTTTTAACTTAGGCCAGTACGGGGTCGCTAAGCCCCCGAGTGAGAGGATTGCTCTTCACTCGGAGTGTTTTTTAACTTAGGCGAGTACGGAGTCACAGCTAAGCCCCCGAGTGAGAGGATTGCTCTTCACTGAGAGTGTTTTTAACTTAGGTGAATCGGGTTCGCGGCTAAGCACCCACTAGGGGATTTGAGGACAAGTATATGTGAAAACAGTCAATTTGTGACTGTGGAAATCATGTCTTTGATAAAACAATCTGAAAAGTGTTTCTTATTACATCTCGTCAATCTGAGTGTTTTCAGGTATAAAAGCGGCGGAGCAGATCTGCGTTCCATGCACGCGGCTTGTCCTTCTTCTTGGTCATGTTGTATGGGTAATACGCTCCGCTTTGCAATACCTTGGTAACGATGAAGGGACCTTCCTAGGCGGGGGCAAGATTGTGAGGCCATTGCTGATCCACTCGGAGCACAAGGTCCCCTTCCTGAAATGCACGACCGCTAACATTTCGCGCATGGAATCGACGAAGATCTTGCTGGTAAATGGTCGACCGGATCAAAGCCATCTCTCTCTCCTCCTCCAGAAGGTCAACAGCGTCTTGACATGCTTGTTCGGCTTTGGCTTCTGAGAACAGTTCCACTCGAGGCGCATTGTGGAGCAAGGCACTCGGAAGCACTACTTAAGCTCCATATACCATGAAGAAAGGAATCCGGTCAGTTGACCGATTGGGGGTCGTCCTTAATCCCCACAGAACGGAGAGTAGTTCCATCACCCAGGCACCTGCTGCATGCTTGAGGTCACGCATCAATCGGGGTTTCATCCCTTGCAAGATCAAACCATTTGCTCTTTCTACTTGTCCATTCGACTACGGATGTGCTACGGATGCATAGTCAACCCGGGTGCCTTGGGAAGCATAGAAAGCTCTGAATTCATCGGAATCAAGTTTGAACCATTATCTGTGATGATGTTGTGCGGAATTCCATATCTGAATATTATCTCTTTGATGAAAGTGATGGTTGTGCTTGAGTCAAGGTTCTTGATTGGTTTAGCTTCAATTTAGTGAACTTGCCGACTGCCACGAGCAGATGGGTGAAGCCGCTTCTGCCAGTCCTCAAAGGCCCAACCATGTCGAGTCCTCAAACAGCAAATGGCCAGACGAGTGGAATAGTCTTCAAAGCTGATGCGGGTTTGTGAGACAAGTTCGAGTAAAACTGGCAAGCTTCGCACTTTTCGACTATCTCCTTAGCCATTTCATTTGCTCGCGGCCAATAGAATTCCGCTCGGTATGCTTTGGTGACGATGGTTCGAGAGGACGCATGGTGACCACAGGTCCCCGAGTGAATCTCATTTAGGATTAGTCGACCATCTTCTAGAGTAATGCACCGCTGAGCCACGCCTGTCAGACTTTCTCTGAAAAGTTGATCACCTATCACTGTGAAGGCTTTGGATCTGTGAACGATCTGACGAGCTTCATCCTTGTCCTCTGGGAACTCTTGCCTGAGCAGGTATGCAATGTACGGCACTGTCCAGTTGGGGATGATTACCAAAACCTCCATGATCAGGTCGACAACTGCTGGGACTTCAACTTCAGTTGGATTGGTTGAACTTATCGGTTGCAGGGGATCCTATATAAGGGGATCTTCTTGAACTGACGGGGTGTGGAGATGCTCCAAGAACACATTACTGGGGATAGGCTTCCGAGTGGAACCTATTTTCGCCAGATCATCAACAGCTTGATTCTTGAGTCGAGGTATGTGGTGGAGCTCCAACCCTTCAAACTTCTTTTCTAACTTCCTCACTGCATTGCAGTATCCTACATGGTTGGGCTCCTGATATCCCATTCTTTCATCACTTGATTCACTACCAGATCTGAGTCGCCATAGACCATTAGGCGACGGACACCGAGTGAAATGGCCATACGCAACCCATATAAAAGTGATTCATACTCAGCTTCATTGGTGGAAGAATCAAAGTGAATCTGCAACACATAACTAAGCTTGTCACCTCTTGGGGATACCAGAACCACTCCATCACCAGAACCATTCAACATCTTAGATCCGTCAAAGAACATTGTCGTGGAATTAACACGTCATATGTCCTTAGTGTGAGGACTTAGTCGCGAGGCCAACACATCTATGTGATAGCTTGAGAGGGGTTGAGCAGAATCGAGAGACGCGACACAAGACAAGGGTTTAGACAGCTTCGGGCCCCGGGAAACATCATCCGGTAACAAACCTACATGTTGTTTGAGGCTAGATCTCATTATCATCATGAGGGAGTCGCCGTAAACCGGCTCTCCTCTAGTTGTGTCTAGCCCTAGAGATTGTTTCTTGCTTGTCCCCCTTTGGGGAGCCCCGCCCCTCCTTATATAAGTTGAAGGGGCAGGTTACATGTAGAGTCCATCTCGGACTAAGACTTAAACTATTTTGACTTCCCTTCCTGGGTTTCTTAACGTCTGCCGGTTTAACATTGTCTGCCGGTTTAACATTGTCTGCCGGTTTAACATTGTCTACCGGTTTAACATTGGTCTGCCGGTTTAACATTGTCTGTCGGGTTATGACTGACTTAACACCTGCCGGTGCTACCATCTGTCTTAACTCTGTCGGTTTAACACTTGCCGGTTTACCGTCTGTCTTAGCCATCTGTCTTAACTATCTGCCGGTTTAACACCCACTGGTTTACCAAGCCCCGGCCGGGTTACGACTCCGGCCAGGTCATACCGCGGGGTATATCCCCGACATTAGCCCCCGGTTTAATTTGGATTTATCCATGTTAAACTGATTCTGATCATCCTTAAGTCCTTGTCACTTCCATCTTGTAGAAAATCCGGTTTAATAGGCCAGCTTCATAATCAATTTGCTGACATTGGTTTCTCATAGAAAATATATTGTGAAGAATAACTCCTTTGACTCAGCTCCCAATGCTTAAAAACAATATTGGTTCTTGAAATACTCATCTGATCTTCAGCCGGTTTAAGGACGTAGGACTTGCCGATTTATCACTGCCAAGATCACCGGTTTATAAATACTGATAGCACCGGGTCATACTTGTAGTACACATCCAGCTTGAAAATATACCTCTTATATGCCTATCACTTGTAGCCCCCAAGTCTTAAGAAGGTAGCATAGCAACAACTTAAGACTTGCTTCAATATAAATATCACAATCTTGAAGAAATCCAAGTTGTTCATCTCAATCACTAGTCAGAATTGAATATTCCACATATGTAGCCCCCAAGTGCCGGGTTGTCATGCTTGCAGCAACCTGGGACTTGTAACTGCCTGATGCTCATAAAATTTCAACCAGTGTAGCCCCCAAGGGCCGAGTGATTGTGCAATAATGAGCAAGGACTTTGTAAATATAATTATGTAAACCTTGAACAGCAATGGTGTAGCCCCCAAGGGCCGGCTCAGTAAGATAATATTGAGCTAGGACTTGATATTTACTTCAATGAAAAATAACATCATATGATGTAACCCCATCATGGGGCTTGAATCCACGTCCACACGGTTAAGAGCCTTGTGTTTTACCAACTGAGCAGTGGACCCTTCAATATAATGAATAAAAAGCTTTGTACCTTAAATTGTTGACAGAGGCAATTGGTAGCCCCCAAGGGCCGGCTCATTACAATGTGATGAGTCGGGTCTTCAATAAGGTGAGCAAAAAATGACTTTGCATTAGCTCCCAAGTGTCATGGTGCATGCTTGCAGCGACATGAGACTTGTGTATTTGATGTAATATAGGCCCCAAGTGCCGGGTTGTAAGCCTGCAGCAACTCGGGATTATTCCTTCAATTGTAGAATAAAAATCATATCCATTGATAATATGATAGCCATTGCACTAAAGCGACTTTGAAAACCTTGATCATAATAGTGGTTATTGATAACCACAATAAAATCCAGCCATGTTGGCTATTTGAATAATATACCCAATGATTTATAAGCGCATGATTCCAATGGCGCAATCCAAATATATACTGGCGACTTATAGTCCAAAGCCAAGCCGGGTCAATAAACACCGGATTATAAGTGATTATGTACTGACAACTTGTAGTTGAAAGTCAAGCCAGGTTAATGAACACCGGGTTAATTTGATGACTGATAGTCATGCCGAGTCAATAGACACTGGTTCAACATAAAATTTATCAAAATAGAAAAATCTTGACAAAGGCAAATAAAATCGTGTAGTCGAGGCTTTTCAAGGGCTGCCAGGCCCAAATTCGAGGCTTTTCATGGGCTGCCAGGCCGCTGAGTTAAACCATTTTGCAAAGCCTTTTAAGATAGGCCTCCAACTAATCAATCGTCATTTTAACTTTGACAAGTTCAGGGTCTGTATAAGATTGACTTGTCAAACGTTCGGCGGGTCATGCCAGGATTACCTAGATAGGAGTGGCTTACTTGATGAAGGCAGGTTAACCCGGGGTTTTAGGTGAATACACCAGGCTTCCAAGCCGTGCTTGATAGCATATTACAAGGGTCCTTTCAAACTCTTTGTTGCATTGCACAAAGAACCCCCAAGTAACTTTGTGAGCAGTGCTCTATGGGTGCATATGTTTGAGCTATGCGTAGCAACAAGACTCTCTTTGGCCCCTTGGGTGTGAAGCTCCCAAGCTTTGTTATGACGTGATAGCCGGATTAATGGACAGAACTTTGCTTTGTAAGATGAAGCCCCCATGTAACCAATAATATGATAAGCCAATAAGGCAGGATACCCATGTTTGAACCGTGCATCATGGCAACAGGTCCTCTTCGGCAACCTTTAATTTTTTACAAGAGATAAATTCTTCTTGAACCGGGATTTTAAACCGGATATTGAGAGCTTCAAAGCTTTATGGGAGACATCTTTCCCTTGAACCAGATTTTAAACCGGAATCTTCATTTTCAGCCGGAAATTTTCTGACGGCCTTTAAACTCGAACTTGCGAGAAGTTAATTCCTTTTTGAACTGGAAATTCTTAAACTGGATTTGAGAGCTTCAAAGATGTGTGGGAGATAGATTTCCCTTGAACCAGATTGTAAAACAGATATTTGAAAGCTTCAGTGAGACTGACTTCCTTTGAACCGGATTTTGAACCGGAATTCTTTCTGATGACCCAGAACTTCTTCACTGAGCCGGGATTTTGTCATATACTTTTTGAGCCGAAAATTCTCTCGATGGCCTTTAAATTTTCATCAATATAGCAGTGGCCTCTGGGACCGGGTTATCTTCCCTCCAATGATCCGGAGTTTTTGAATTTGGTGAAACTGGCAAGATTTGCCGAGTCATATCATCGTAGCCCCCGAGTCTTAAGATGACTCAAGGAGTTGTCTTGAGATTCTCCGTACTTGACCATAGCAGAAGGTATATATCATTGGTGTTGATAACGCGATGTGAATCCACTGAAGGTTGAGGTGACTGCGGCGGGTTATAAATGATCCCGTGTGAGCCTTGTCAGCAACTCGGCCAATGGTTCCTTTCAACTGGCTGTTTGAAGTTAACCAAACTGTAGTGGCAGTGATTTGTGCGCATGTCTATTGAGTCATCCAGCGTAGACGACGGCTGAATGATAATTTGCCTCCAATATGTTGGAAGAAAACGGGGCTACCCAAGCAGTGACTTGCTCATACTCAATAAATAACTCATGCAGACAGGTGTGACCCGGTATGTTGATGTAGACAAGGCCTCGGGGGCGGCGATTTGCACACGTCCATTGACAACGGGTAGACGCGATCCCAGCAAGCTGATGTGAACCGATCCACAAGGGCAGCAGCTTGTGTGTGTCCATTCATCATGTGATATGTCCCAGATTATCCCCAGGCGGAAATATTATCAATCTGTGCTCCTGGTATAAACCACATTTGTAGTGAATAATGGTCCTGTATATAAAAATATACAAATCAAAGTAATTTGTCCTTTGATAAAAATAATGTGATAATAAAACAAATTGTAGATGGATATCACCTGATGTTTGCAGATAGCAAACGGCTTTGGATGACGAATGATCCGTTCACCGCAACAGAGGCGGCGGCTTAACGCACTGCATCAGTCGGCTCAGACGGACCCTCCGAGTCATGTTTGACCCTTTTTTTTTGGTAGATCACTTCATATCCGAAGTATGCTGTCACTGATGATTCCTGTCGAGCGGATTAATTTGAGCTTTTGTTGTCATAGCCGTGAGATCAGAAAACCAAAAACCAGAATGGAGCCCTTTGTTTCCACGTGAGAACTCCTGTATCGATTGATTGCCTTTGAACGTTACTTGATGCATATACGGCGATGTTGGACATATATGGTGTGTATACAGTGATTATATGACTGCTGCTATTCTGTCTGTCATTGCTGCTGTCCTTAACCCGGATATCTCGCGCGGCTGTATGCCTCCAAGGGCCTCGGCGGTTTGACGCCCGATCCATACGGCAGATAAGTGGGCAGCAAAACCCCCGGCCGTATACTTTGACATTGGAGAAAAAATAATGCCTGGCAACACCAACTGGAGAGCAGCATCATTTTAGAGCGGCAGCAATGCGCGGAGTAACCCGGCCACGGAGGCAACGGCGGACGGCGAGGCAAACCACAGCAGAAGCAAACATGAGCATATTCTCTTCTTCTAGATGAACATGAGCAGATTCTGACGGCTTGCTGGTGTTGTGAATCGGCCGTGATAGCTGGATTGACAGAGGTAGCGGCCCAAAGTGAAGGCAGGTCACAGCCGCGGAAACCGATGAAGGCGACGACGGCTCAACAGCAGCCGGCAGAATCAGAAGCTCCGGTTCGACGCATGATCCATGTGGGCTGCAGCAGTGAACCGGCGCTGGCCGGAGCAAGCCAGATCACGGCCTCGACGGTTCAAAAGCGCAGCTGCAGCTGAGGAGGCCTGCGGAGGTGCGACCAACGACAACCCGCGGGAACCCACAGCATCGCAAGGGAAAGGATGACGACACGCAGTGACGCCGGTGAGTCAGCGGGAGGAACATGGAAACCGAGGCGGTGCAGATGCGTAGAGGCGACGGCGGTTTGGCGTATGAAAACAGAGTGGCGGTTCACCGGCGGGATGCCAGCAACTCGGACAAGAAGCGCGGACGCAGAGGCGCGTGGCGGCGGGGCCGGCTTGAAGCCTCGACGGAGACGGCCACGAGGCCGGACGGCTTGATACGGTAGGCCACGTTGGCAGAGGCAGAAAACTACAGGGTGAAGTCGCGGTGGCGGTAGAAGATACAGCGGGCGGTTGGCTCCCAGCTGCGGAGGCGAGGCGGGTGCTGTTCAGCTGTAACCCGGAGGGCGGCTCACGGCAGAGGTTGTGGTGAAGGGAGCCACGGCAGGGTCCGGCGGTTTAAGACATGCACGAGGCCGGAGCAGCAGTGAAGATGCAGTAGCGGGTTAACTCGGAAGATGAGCGGCCGGCGACTTCGAGGCGCAGCGGCGGCCTGGAGGTGAGGCGGGTGCTGTGTTGACAGAGACCCCGCCCGGGGGCGAGAAGGCCACGGCGTTTCAGCGAGGCGGTGCCGGTTTAAAGCAGCAAGGCCGAATCAATGAGGCGAGATGCTTTGTTTATTGTTTCCATGTACGAGGCGGGTCACGGTGGCGACTCGGACAGCCGCCAGCGCGGCGGACGGTGATTCGACTACAGATTTGAAGACGGAGTCCGAATCTGGATTGTGTAGACCAACTTTGAGCGTATGCTTGTTCAGAGAGACAAAAATTCCATCGGATGTGCTTTTTCCTCAACTGTCAAAGGAGCGTGCAGGAGCAGAAGCGAGACCAGCCCGGCCTGTGGCGGCGAACTGTAGTGTGTGGCAGCAGGGTCAACCGGGGCGGCGCTGCCAGCCGGACGGAGCGGAGACGCCGCTGAGATGAAGATCAAGGCCGGTTTCCGAAACAGCACTGGGCCGGGATAACAGAGGCGGGCGTTGCAGTCAACCCGACGAGGTGGCTTGTAGTGGAGGATGCGGCTTGCAACAGAGGAATTAGACCGGTGAGACGACCCCGTAGAAAGCAAACCGGAGTAGAGGGCGCACGCAGCCCGGGGGAACCTGATGGTTCAACGACCCACGACTGGGTGGAGCGGTAGCAAAAGGGCGAGGCGACGCCGGTCTTCGAAGGGAGCAGCGAAGCGGTGAGGCGGGGATGTAGCCACAGCGGCAGGTTGGAGAAGCACCGGCATGGCGGGGCCGCGGCCGAGCAACAGTTGGAGTCGCACCCGGTGATGGTGGCTCCGAGTGGAAACGGTGGCCAAGTCCTAGTCCATAGCCTCATCCAGTTCTGTCGACGGTCGCTCAAAGACGAAGATTGAATCCATATTGACGTGCGGTCATAGCATGCCCTGATGGATCTTCCTTTTCCTTGGTATTCACATGCTAAACTCACGTAGTAGCTTTCCTTCTTTAATTCTTGACTCGTAATAGATTCCTTGTATGCACGTAGCAATCATAGCTGACAAAAGAAACACCGATTTGGCTTCCGGTGATGTACTAGTCGAAGGTACACTAGTACTATATTGAAACCATTGGGATTGATGCTTGATATGATGGAAAACTTTTTAACTTATCTACAGCCTCACCGTTATGGCCTTTGGTTTCCGCGCTGGGGAGTAGCAGTAATAATTCCGGTTGATGCCTTCGGGAATTTCAGTTGTATCTAATCAACCAAAAAGGTTCCGGACAAATTGACTTGTCTCGGCGACTCGGCGAACCCCTTTTGCCCTTGGCTTCTTGCAGTGGTTCAACGGAAAGTGATCCGAACACGACGGATTGCCCAGTTGCGTGTGACGGTGCACACAGAGGCAACCCTAATTTTTTCTTTGACTTGAGTCTCACGGATCGTAAAATCTGAGATGATGAACTCAAAGTTGATGCAAACCCTTCCGAGCTGAGTCTTTCTTATCCGGAAAACTGCGAATTCCTTGATCCCTGTGAGAGATCCCTCCAAGAACTCAACACCACTGTACGCAAGCCCCACGATGGGCGCCAACTGTCGTGGAATTAACACGTCAGATGTCCTTAGTGTGAGGACTTAGTCGCGAGGCCAACGCATCTATGTGATAGCTTGAGAGGGGTTGAGTAGAATCGAGAGACACAATACAAGACAAGGGTTTAGACAGCTTCGGGCCCCGGAAAATATCACCCGATAACAACCCTATATGCTATTTGAGGCTAGATCTCATTATCATCACGAGGGAGTCGCCGTAAACCGGCTCTCCTCTAGTTGTGTCTAGCCCTAGAGATTGTTTCTTGCTTGTCCCCCTTTGGGGAGCCCTGCCCCTCCTTATATAAGTTGAAGGGGCGGGTTACATGTAGAGTCCTCTCGGACTAAGACTTAAACTATTTTGACTTCCCTTCCCGGGCTTCTTACCATCTGCCAGTTTAACATTGGTCTGCCGGTTTAACATTGTCTGCCGGTTTAACATTGTCTGCCGGTTTAACATTTTCTGCCGGTTTAACATTGGTCTGCCGGCTTAACATTCTCTGCCGGGTTATGATTGACTTAACACCTGTCGGTGCTACCATCTGTCTTAACTCTGTCGGTTTAACACTTGCCAGTTTACCGTCTGTCTTAGCCATCTGTCTTAACTGTCTGCCGGTTTAACACCCACCGGGTTACCAAGCCCCGGCTGGGTTACGACTCCAGCCAGGTCATACCGTGGGGTATATCCCCGACAAACATGGTCCAGTGTTCCGATTGGACTTGAGTCGGCTGCTGCTGCTCAATCCACTCGACCAAGAAATCTGTAATTGCCTGAGACTTAATAGCCTTCTTTGCTTCAAACTTGATATCAATAGGAAGGAGTTCAATAGCCCACTTAGCCACTCGACCAGTTGCGTCTCGATTGTTCAAATTTCTAACAACGGAGCGTCACTAACAACTAAAACCGGGTGATCTGCGAAGTAATGTGCAACTTTCTTTGTGGTCATATAGATTCCGTAGACAAGCTTCTAGTAATGCAGGTACCTTTGCTTGGACGGAGTCAAAACTTCAGAGATGTAGTACACTGGGCGTTGAACTTTATAGGCTTTGCCTTCTTCCTCCCGCTCGATTGTGAGCACTATGCTAACAATGTCACATCCTAGTTAGCCATGCATTAGAGTGTTGCATCATGTTTACTCTTTCATCAGAAACCTGAAATGGGGATGACAGAACCCCCAGTCCCCTCTGAAACCAACTAGGGTTACTAAAAACTTTTTCAATGAACCTGAAATGCCCTTCTAAAATGCCCATCATTTTTGTCTTGGTTCAGAACCTCTGCCAAAAGTGGTGCACATTTTCCTAGGCCATCTTAGGGTTTTTGAATTAAATCATAAATATTTGAATTTGGGCATTTAAAATTATATAAAATATTTAAATGCTCAAATATCTCCAAGCTAAAATGTTTCATGTTGGAAATAATCCAACTATGGACCAGGAGTAGTTTGGTGATTTTTGGAGTTGCCTAAGTATTTTATTTAATTCAACAAAGTTGCAGAAGTATTAAAAAACAGAAAACAGAAAGAAATGGAAAAAGCTTACCTGGCGCCCAGCACCCGGCCCACCTGCCGGCCCAGCCCAGCACCGCGCCAGCGAGCTGCTTGCCGGCCAGGCAGGCAGGCAGGTGCTCGACGGCGAGCACCGCATGGGTGCCACGCACCTGCTCGCCGCCTCGCCGCCTCCCTCGCCCGGCTAACGCCGTGAATCGGCCTCTCTCTCTCCCCCGAACCTCCCAGACACCCCCTCTCCTCTCCAGCTCCTCTCCCTCGCTCTCCCACGCCATGGCCGACGCCATCGCCGCCACCCCCTCGCCGTAGCCACGCCCTCCGTCAACCCCACGCCGTGCCGCCGTGTCCAGGAGCTCCGCCGCCGTCCACTTCATCGAGCTAGTAGAGCCCCGTGTGCTCGTGCGGCCCGAGACCACCGCACCGACCTCGCCCGAGCTCGCCGTCGCCGGAGATCCCCTTCAACGCCGTCGCCGCCTCAGCTCGTCCCCGACCCCGCCGGTGGCCTCTACGGGAGCGTTGTGAGCCTAGCTACCCCTCCGACCCTCCCTCTCTCATTCCCGAGCCGTGTAGCCATCGCACGAAGATCACACGCACGCACCACCGCGGATCTCGTCGCCGACGTGCTCCCGGCCATCCTCCGGCCAACCCGCGGTGTCCAACGCACTCACCATGCTGCGTTAGGCCCAACCGTGCACGTCCCGCACCTCCCCGCACACACTAGGCCGAGTTCGTTTTCACCCGAACTCCGGTGGCCGCCAAAGTCGTCGCCGGCGCCAACTCCGGCCACCCCGACCCCAACGGACTCCACCAAGAGCTGCGGCTCGTCCCCAGCTCCACTCCGGTGGTCTCCGTGACCCATTTGGTGGCCGGAACGGCCAAAACCACTTCCGCCGCCGCGTCGGGCTCGCCGGCGGCTAAACGCCGGTGCAGCCGACCCGGGTTTGACAACGGGTGGGCCCTGGTTGACTCCCCTGAGTCAATGACAGGTGGGGCCCAGCCCTGTTAATTAAACAGGTTTAGTTTTAATTAAACTTTAATTAAACTAATCACACTGACACGCAGGACCCACTGTCAGGTTTGACCCGGACGTGTTCCGTTGACCTGCTGACGTCACATTGACGTCAGGCTGACGCAATAATTGATTTTCTGGAATTAATCTAATATAGGAAATTCCAGAATATAGTTTAAACTTTAAAAAATTCATAACTTTTATTCTGTAACTCCAAATCAGACAAATTATATATGAAAAATGATCAGAAAAATCCAATCTATCCATCTTTACTATTTTCATGCATGATTAAACAAGTTAACTTGATGTTTAATGCAGAACAAGGAAAAACACTTTAAAGGGCCATGTTTGAGTTTGAAATTTGAATCTTTGATTCAAATTGGTTCAAACCCTTCTGGTCTTAGTTGCATTAGCCCAACACACTCATATTGCTATGTTTCATGCATGCATCATATTGTTGCACATTGTTTGGTGATGGTTGTGTATCGGTGTTCTTTGCGGCAGGTTCTGCCTCCGAGGAGTATCGTGATTACCCTAACGAAGAACCGTATCAGTGCATCGAACCATCAGGCAAGCAACCAACCATTTGATCATATCGATACAATCCCATGTTCTTGCTCCTGCTCTCTTTTGCTGCATTAAGACAACGCGTTTCAAACTGCTGTGTGCTACGGTAGTTGAACCCATTTCCTCTGCATGACCTGTCATTGCCACAGTAACTAGATGAAACCCACTAGCATGTGTAGGAGTTGATTGAGCCATATGTATGTGTTGTTCCTACCTTGCTATGCCTGCTATGCTTAGAGTCGTGTCAGGTCTGGTTCATCTGGGTGATGACTAGAGTGAAATGATTATGTCGGTAATGAGAATGGTGTGGTGAACACGATTTGGTAAAGGTATCGATGAGAGGCCATGTAGGATCACATGGTGGGTTGTTTCATTGAAGCCGACCTTAAGCACTGAGATCTGTATGTGTGATTTAAGATACAGCTACTACCATGCATTAGGCCCTGAAATATGACCCCGCTCGACTTCTTATTCACCCTAGCTCTCTGTCCAGGAGTTGCACGTAGTTTCTGGTGTTTGTAGCCTACTGGAGGCCGTGGACAGCGCTGACCGTAGGGGTGGGCTGTGATGCAGTAGGTACGTGGCACGGTGTACCGAATACCCGTTAGGTATCTCGGGAACCCTGTTCACATCGTTCGGGGCCGTATGGGAAACCTCGGCCGGACTCCCTGCGGATGGAACCTGGATAGGCGATAAACCTGGACTAGAGGCTTAAGTGTTTAGGTAGGTCGTGGTCTACACCCACGTCGGCTTTCGCTTGAAGTCTGCCGAGCACATGTCGTGTGCAGACGCTAAGTGGTGGAAACATGTATGAAGAAGTACACCCCTGCAGGGTTATCATGATCTATTCGAATAGCCGCGTCCGCGGTAAAGGACTACTTGGTTGCCTATACAGTTCATAGACAAGTAAATGGAAACTACTAAAAGCCTCAAGATAAGTGTGAGTGCCGAGGATGGCTCTTCCGTAGGAAGACGGAGGTGGATCCTCGGTAGTGTATTGAATTGGTGAGTAGTGGACTCGTGTGCGCAAAACCATTTCGAGTTGGAGTCTCGTAGGTTAGCCTAGCCAAGAGTCAAAGCTGGCTTGCTGCAACAACTCCACCAACCCTTATTGATAATATGCATGTATGTAGGATCTGATGTAAGTCTTGCTGAGTACCTTTGTACTCATGTTGCTATAATTTACATTTTTACAGAAGACGCTGCAACCCCTTCTGATGGGTTCTACGTAGAAGTTGACATCAATGAGTAGGCTAAAGCCCAGGTGGTGATCCTGAGCTTGTGAAGGACCACGTAGTATAGCTAGGCTTTCCAAGCCTCTTTTATTTTACTAGTTGTCTGTACTCAGACAAGTTACTTCCGCTGCTGGTTTGTATGACTGTATGACTTGAATGCTGGCTCGTGTGACCCGTACCTTTGTGCATGTTATGTATGGCTCTCTGAGCCTTAAATAAAGTACTTGTGTCGTAGAGTCATGTTGTGATGCCTTGTTGTATTTGCACATATCGAGCATATTGTGTGTATGATTGAAATGCTTGGTATGTGTGGGATCTGACTATCTAGTTGTTTATCTTTAGTAGCCTCTCTTACCGGGAAATGTCTCCTAGTGTTACCGCTGAGCCATGGTAGCTTGCTACTGCTCTGGAACACTTAGGCTGGCCGGCATGTGTCCTTCTTCGTTCCGGTGTCTGTCCCTTCGGGGAAATGTCACGCATTGAGTACCGGAGTCCTGTTAGCCCGCTACAGCCCGGTTTACCGGAGTCCTGCTAGCCCAGTGCTACAGCCCGGACCCACTTGCTGATGACCGACACGTTTGAAGCTGGGTCATGGATGCCTGTCCCTGTAAGTCTGTGCCACTTTGGGTTTACGACTAGTCATGTCAGCCCAGGCTCCTTGTCATATGGATGCTAGCGACACTATCATATACGTGAGCCAAAAGGCGCAAACGGTCCCGGGCAAAGGTAAGGCGACACCCGTGGGGATACCGTGCGTGAGGCCGCAAAGTGATATGAGGTGTTACCGGCTAGATCGATGTGACATCGAGTCGGGGTCCTGATAGCGTTGGCATCAGAGCCGGACTGCCTGTAGGTTCTCCAAGCCAAACTGGTCGATGTTGAGTCTAGAAATTCTTTAGTTATATGTAGGGGAATTGTTTGTGGGTTGGCACATAAGGCTCTTTTTACTCCTTTATCTTATAACATTCTGATCTGAGTCAGTCTATTCTTCCACCGGGGGTTAAGGAATTATGATCTATTCTCTCTATCAGGATCACGTGTTACTAATCAGTAGTACCTTATAGGTTTGATGGATACAAGCCTAGTTCAATTCTACTACCACATTATGTTGCTAGGATGGACTCAGAACTTGATATGATGATGTTGAGTGTGTATGTAATCCTTTGTCAAATGTCTCAAAATCCTTCTTGAGCATTTACAGCTGTTATGCTGCCGAAATTTTGCTAGAAATTCTAATGCATTATGATTGTGTTTTCAGATGGCCACTCGCGACCTCAATCAAGTGGTTCGCCTGACTCGATGCCTAGATGTACCCGGTCATACCGCCATGTTGGTCAGGGAAATGACTGAGGCTGGATACCGTTGGTATCCTGAGTACACGGTCGAAGAGCAATTTCGGGACTTTAATCAAAGCCAGTATCTCTGCACTGTCAGGATATTTCCATCTTATCCTGGATCCACCGAGCCCCTTCACTGCTCCTATGGACTCGGGGTTACTATTGAGATGGCTGTGCAGGACGCCGCCTACTCTATGATGACCATCATGCGAGTCAGGTCTGGTCTATTTCGGGACTCTGATTTCCGGTATATGCCAGGATCACTTCCGGGAGCACAAGGGTATCTCCAGGCTATCTATGCTGACCCCACCCAGGAGGATTCACGGACTCGCACCACTGCTGAGATGCTCGAGGATAAGGACCGTGAAAATCGGGCCTTGAGGTTAGAGCTCTTCAATACCCGTGCTGACCACTGGGCCACATTGACTCGGTTTGCACCGGCGGTGCAAGCTGGATATTCGGATATGCGCGATCTCTATCCTGTGAGATCTGCTTTGCCAGACGTGATGGGTTGGCGTGATGTAGGAGGCATCACCCCACCTCGCGGTCCCCGCAGGCCACCGTCTGTTGGTCCAAGACCTCATCCTAGTCCCTATGGTCCACAAGCTCCGCGAGATCGTCTGTTTCCGGATGTTCATGTTGAGCTTCCAGGCTATGGAGGTGACTTCTACGAGGACTACTACGGATCGGTCTGAGTTAGTGGTAGTATCACTAGTTCGTGTTAGCTGTGTCGTCTATCGTCCTGCGTGACTCGTGGGATATGACCTAGATGTATCGCCTTCCGGAGGTGTAGAAAAATAATGTATAGGAGCTGGGAATGCCTCCGATGAGATGTAATCCTCTTTTCACCATAATAGTACTTTGTTTGGTCTTGTACTAAACTCTGTATGGTGTGTATGACGATGGAATAAAGAAGCAGTTTCTGTATCTACCATGTCATACGGATGATCATCTTGCATTTCGAGTTATTCCTTACATTCTGTATCCTATGTCGGAATTTTATCATTCTGACTAAATCATTGTCTTGTTTACCTAGGATGGTCAACACGCGCACTAACCCTGCTCCTCAAGAGCAGGCCGAAGGCAGTGAAGTCAGGAATGCAAATCTGCCTCATCCTCCTTCCCTAGCCGAGGTTATGATGGAAGCCGAAAGAAACAAGCGGGAGACCAACCGTTTGTTGGAGCGTATTGAACAGAACACAGCACACCATCAGAGGACTAATGTGGTGTCACTCAGTGATTTCATCAAGTTACATCCACCCACGTTCCACCACTTCGTCGAGCCTCTCGACGCTGATGACTGGCTTCGCAGTATCTCTCACAAGCTGCGTTCCGCGCTAGTAGCTGAGGCCGACAAGGTCACCTTTGCTGCATACCATCTTGAAGGCCCCGCCAGTTTATGGTGGGAGAATTATGGAGCTATGTGCCCAGCGGGCCATGTCACTACTTGGGCTGAATTCAGCGAGGCTTTCCGTGAACATCACATTCCGGAGGGTCTCATGGACCGTAAACGTGAGGAATTTTGCAATTTCACCCAAGGCCGACTCTCTGTGGATGCTTACACCAGGGAGTTTGGTAACCTCGCACGATATGCCACTGAGGAAGTTTCTACCGATGCCAAGAAGCAAGCAAGGTTCCGTAAGGGGCTTAGCCCTGAGCTTCGCCGCGACCTCCGTCTGCATGAGTGCACATCTTTTCAGAAACTTGTTAACAAGGCCATCAGTGCTGAAACTGGTCGGACTGATTATGACGCAACATGCAAGCATGGCCGTGACATGGGTTCCTCATCCGGTGCTGGTCCTCAGAAGCGCCGCGTGTGGGTGCCCAACACCGCCCTGCCACCCAGGTTCACACTGAGGCCATCTTTCCAGGCGCCTCGCCCTGTTCAATAGTCTGCACCAGCCAAGCCCTATGGGGGTCCAACCAACAATGCTCCTCCACGTACCAGTTCCGTGACCTGTTTCAAGTGTGGGGAATCTGGTCACTATATGCGTGAGTGTCCCCAGACCAACCCCAACCAATCTGCTAAAGCTGTTGGCCGTGGCAAGCCGACAGGGAAAGTGTTCCACGCCAAGCCGGCCACCGCTGCACGTGGCCATGTCAACTGTATCTCTGCCGAGGAAGCTCAAGAGGATCCCAACGTCGTTCTTGGTACGCTTCTTGTTAATTGCCACCCGGCATCTGTTCTTTTCGATACAGGAGCCTCTCATTCTTTTATATCCGAAAATTATGCTCGTTTGCATAACATCGCATTCGGTGATATGCCAACCTCTATGGTAATTCAAACTCCGGGATCCAAATGGCAAACTTCTAGAGTAAGCCATGGAAATGAAATCCAAGTCGACAGACTTGTTTTCCTCGCATCTTTGATAGCCCTTAAATTTTCAGATATTAATATCATTTTGGGTATGGACTGGATGTCAGCTCATCATGCCAAAATTGATTGCTTCTCTAGGACTGTTCAACTCACTCATCCTTCGGGGAAGATAGTCAATGTCTTGACCCGATTAGCCAAGCGACAATTATATTCTCTTAACGCCAGCCCTTTGCCAGACCTTGAGGACGTTCCGGTAGTCCGTGACTTCCCGGATGTCTTCCCAGAGGAATTGCCAGGTGTTCCACCTGACAGGGATGTTGAGTTCGTAATAGACCTCATTCCAGGAACCGTTCCGATTGCTAGAAGACCCTATAAGATGGCACCACTAGAACTAGCCGAGCTTAAGAAACAACTCGATGAGTCCTTGAAAAAGGGTTTCATCCGACCTAGTTCATCTCCGTGGGCTTGCCCCGTTCTCTTCGTCAAGAAGAAGGATGGTACGGACCGGATGGTTGTAGATTATCGACCTGTCAATTTGGTCACAATCAAGAACAAATACCCGCTCCCCAGGATCAACGACCTGTATGATCAGCTCGCTGGATCCTTTGTCTTCTCCAAGATGGATTTGAGGTTGGGCTACCATCAAATCAAAATCAGAAACGGGGACATTCCTAAAACGGCCTTTGTTACTCGTTATGGCCAATACGAGTACACCGTCATGTCCTTCGGTTTAACCAACGCTCCAGCCACTTTTTCTCGATTAATGAACTCAATCTTCATGGAGTATTTGGATAAATTCGTCGTAGTTTATCTCGATGATATACTCATCTACTCCAAGAACGAGGAGGAACATGCCGAACATCTAAGGCTAGTGTTGAAGAAACTTCGAGAGCATCGTCTTTATGCCAAATTTTCTAAATGTGAATTTTGGTTGTCAGAAGTGACCTATCTGGGTCATGTAATATCTGGTAAAGGTATTGCTGTTAACCCTGAGCGAGTTCAAGCCGTCCTTAATTGGACTCCACCTGAATCGGTCAAGCAAGTTCGGAGTTTTCTGGGCTTAGCGAGCTATTGCCGTCGCTTTGTCGAAAACTTCTCCAAAGTTGCTAAACCTCTAACCGAACTCCTCAAGAAAGATAAGAAGTTCGAATGGACTCCACAATGTGAGCACAGCTTTCAGGAACTGAAAAGACGCCTGACTTCTGCTCCCGTACTGGTACCGCCAGACTTCTCTAAGGACTTTGTTATCTACTGCGACGCCTCGCGACAAGGACTAGGCTGTATTCTCATGCAAGATCGACACGTAATTGCTTACGCTTCACAGCAATTGCACCCACATGAGGAGAATTATCCTACTCATGATTTAGAGCTTGCAGCTGTAGTCTATGCACTTAAAACCTGGCGACATTACCTCCTTGGTAATCGTTGCGAAATATTCACTGATCACCAAAGTCTGAAGTACATCTTCACCCAACCGGATTTGAATCTCAGGCAAAGACGTTGGGTCGAGTTGATCACAGATTTCGACTTAGGAATAACTTACACCCCAGGGAAAGCCAACGTCATGGCTGATGCGCTAAGTCGTAAATCTTATTGTAACAACCTGATGTTACAACAAGGTCAACCGCTTCTCCATGAGGAATTTCGGAAGCTTAACCTTCACATTGTTCCTCAAGGATTTCTTTCCACCTTGGTGGCGAAACCTACTCTTACGGATCATATCATCGCTGCCCAAAAGCGAGATAAGGGAATATCCAAAATCAAGGAGAACATTGCTAGCGGAGGTGCTAGTTGTTTCTCCACAAATGATCATGGTGTTGTGTACTTTGAGAACCGTTTAGTGGTTCCCAAGAACCAGCATCTACGGCAGTTGATCCTTAAGGAGGCTCATGAATCTCCTCTCACCATTCATCCCGGTAGTACCAATATGTATCAGGACCTACGCCAGAGGTTCTGGTGGACTAGGATGAAGAGAGAAATTGCTCAGTATATTGCTAATTGCGACGTCTGTCGTCGTGTAAAAGCAGAGCATCAACGGCCTGCTGGCACCCTTCAGCCCTTAGCTATTCCTGAATGGAAATGGGATAAAATTAGTATGGATTTCATTACCGGTTTTCCCAGGACCAAGAGAGGGAATAATGCTATCTTCGTCGTTGTCGATCGTCTTTCCAAAGTAGCCCATTTCCTACCTGTTCGTGAGAGTATAACTGCTAGTCAATTGGCAGACTTATACATCTCCCGAATAGTGTCTCTCCATGGTGTTCCCTTGGAAATTAACTCGGATCGAGGAAGTCTTTTCACCTCTCAATTTTGGGAAAGTTTCCAAAATGCTATGGGAACCCGTCTCTCCTTTAGCACCGCTTTCCACCCTCAGTCGAGTGGTCAAGTGGAACGCGTCAACCAGATTCTGGAAGACATGCTTCGAGCCTCTGTTATCTCATTCGGAATGGGTTGGGAGAAGTGCCTTCTGTTTGCCGAATTTTCTTACAACAACAGCTATCAATCTAGCTTGGGTAAAGCCCCTTTTGAAGTTCTCTATGGACGACGGTGTCGAACACCCCTTAACTGGTCAGAGACCGGGGAAAGACAATTCTTTGGCCCGGATATGATTCAGGAAGCAGAAGAGCAAGTTCGCATCATTCGTGAAAAGTTGAAAACAGCCCAATCTCGTCAGAAGAGTCAATATGACCGAAAACATAAGGCTATGACTTTCGAGGTTGACGAGAAAGCTTATCTTCGGGTTACTCCTCTGAAGGGAACCCATCATTTCGGTATCAAAGGCAAATTGGCTCCTCGTTACATTGGACCTTTTCGCATTCTCGCCAAACGAGGAGAAGTTGCCTACCAGTTGGAACTACCTCCGCACCTCTCCAGAGTCCACGATGTCTTCCATGTTTCTCAACTCAGGCGTTGCTTCTCGGATCCTATCCGTGGAATGGACTACGAAACGCTTGATCTCCAAGATAATCTTACATATCGAGAGTACCCCATTCGTATCCTCGATCAGGCCGAGCGTACCACTCGACGTCATAATATCAAGTTTCTCAAAGTTCAATGGTCGCACCATTCTGAGGATGAAGCAACTTGGGAAAGGGACGACCGTCTTCGACTTGAGTATCCCGCCTTCTTCCCGGAGGAACCCAAATCTCGGGACGAGATTCTTTTGAGTGGGGGTGAGTTGTCACATCCTAGTTAGCCATGCATTAGAGTGTTGCATCATGTTTACTCTTTCATCAGAAACCTGAAATGGGGATGACAGAACCCCCAGTCCCCTCTGAAACCAACTAGGGTTACTAAAAACTTTTTCAATGAACCTGAAATGCCCTTCTAAAATGCCCATCATTTTTGTCTTGGTTCAGAACCTCTGCCAAAAGTGGTGCACATTTTCCTAGGCCATCTTAGGGTTTTTGAATTAAATCATAAATATTTGAATTTGGGCATTTAAAATTATATAAAATATTTAAATGCTCAAATATCTCCAAGCTAAAATGTTTTCATGTTGGAAATAATCCAACTATGGACCAGGAGTAGTTTGGTGATTTTTGGAGTTGCCTAAGTATTTTATTTAATTCAACAAAGTTGCAGAAGTATTAAAAAAACAGAAAACAGAAAGAAATGGAAAAAGCTTACCTGGCGCCCAGCACCCGGCCCACCTGCCGGCCCAGCCCAGCACCGCGCCAGCGAGCTGCTTGCCGGCCAGGCAGGCAGGCAGGTGCTCGACGGCGAGCACCGCATGGGTGCCACGCACCTGCTCGCCGCCTCGCCGCCTCCCTCGCCCGGCTAACGCTGTGAATCGGCCTCTCTCTCTCCCCCGAACCTCCTAGACACCCCCTCTCCTCTCCAGCTCCTCTCCCTCGCTCTCCCACGCCATGGCCGACGCCATCGCCGCCACCCC
>NC_057804.1:461785091-461858302 GCF_018294505.1 Triticum aestivum
GCCGTAGCCACGCCCTCCGTCAACCCCACGCCGTGCCGCCGTGTCCAGGAGCTCCGCCACCGTCCACTTCATCGAGCTAGCCGAGCCCCGTGTGCTCGTGCGGCCCGAGACCACCGCACCGACCTCGCCCGAGCTCGCCGTCGACGGAGATCCCCTTCAACGCCGTCGCCGCCTCAGCTCGTCCCCGACCCCGCCGGTGGCCTCTACGGGAGCGCTGTGAGCCTAGCTACCCCTCCGACCCTCCCTCTCTCATTCCCGAGCCGTGTAGCCACCGCACGAAGATCACACGCATGCACCGCTGCGGATCTCGTCGCCGACGTGCTCCCGGCCATCCTCCGGCCAACCCGCGGTGTCCAACGCACTCACCACGCTGCGTTAGGCCCAACCGTGCACGTCCCGCACCTTCCCGCACACCCTAGGCCGAGTTCGTTTTCACCCGAACTCCGGTGGCCGCCAAAGTCGTCGCCGGCGCCAACTCCGGCCACCCCGACCCCAACGGACTCCACCAAGAGCTGCGGCTCGTCCCCAGCTCCACTCCGGTGGTCTCCGTGACCCATTTGGTGGCCGGAACGGCCAAAACCACTTCCGCCGCCGCGTCGGGCTCGCCGGCGGCTAAACGCCGGTGCAGCCGACCCGGGTTTGACCACGGGTGGGCCCTGGTTGACTCCCCTGAGTCAATGACAGGTGGGGCCCAGCCCTGTTAATTAAACAGGTTTAGTTTTAATTAAACTTTAATTAAACTAATCACACTGACACGCGGGACCCACTGTCAGGTTTGACCCGGACGTGTTCCGTTGACCTGCTGACGTCACACTGACGTCAGGCTGACGCAATAATTGATTTTCTGGAATTAATCTAATATAGGAAATTCCAGAATATAGTTTAAACTTTAAAAAATTCATAACTTTTATTCTGTAACTCCAAATCAGACAAATTATATATGAAAAATGATCAGAAAAATCCAATCTATCCATCTTTACTATTTTCATGCATGATTAAACAAGTTAACTTGATGTTTAATGCAGAACAAGGAAAAACACTTTAAAGGGCCATGTTTGAGTTTGAAATTTGAATCTTTGATTCAAATTGGTTCAAACCCTTCTGGTCTTAGTTGCATTAGCCCAACACACTCATATTGCTATGTTTCATGCATGCATCATATTGTTGCATATTGTTTGGTGATGGTTGTGTATCGGTGTTCTTTGCGGCAGGTTCTGCCTCCGAGGAGTATCGTGATTACCCTAACGAAGAACCGTATCAGTGCATCGAACCATCAGGCAAGCAACCAACCATTTGATCATATCGATACAATTCCATGTTCTCGCTCCTGCTCTCTTTTGCTGCATTAAGACAACGCGTTTCAAACTGCTGTGTGCTACGGTAGTTGAACCCATTTCCTCTGCATGACCTGTCATTGCCACAGTAACTAGATGAAACCCACTAGCATGTGTAGGAGTTGATTGAGCCATATGTATGTGTTGTTCCTACCTTGCTATGCCTGCTATGCTTAGAGTCGTGTCAGGTCTGGTTCATCTGGGTGATGACTAGAGTGAAATGATTATGTCGGTAATGAGAATGGTGTGGTGAACACGATTTGGTAAAGGTATCGATGAGAGGCCATGTAGGAGTACATGGTGGGTTGTTTCATTGAAGCCGACCTTAAGCACTGAGATCTGTATGTGTGATTTAAGATACAGCTACTACCATGCATTGGGCCCTGAAATATGACCCCGCTCGACTTCTTATTCACCCTAGCTCTCTGTCCAGGAGTTGCACGTAGTTTCTGGTGTTTGTAGCCTACTGGAGGCCGTGGACAGCGCTGACCGTAGGGGTGGGCTGTGATGCGGTAGGTACGTGGCACGGTGTACCGAATACCCGTTAGGTATCTCGGGAACCCTGTTCACATCGTTCGGGGCCGTATGGGAAACCTCGGCCGGACTCCCTGCGGATGGAACCTGGATAGGCGATAAACCTGGACTAGAGGCTTAAGTGTTTAGGTAGGTCGTGGTCTACACCCACGTCGGCTTTCGCTTGAAGTCTGCCGAGCACATGTCGTGTGCAGACGCTAAGTGGTGGAAACATGTATGAAGAAGTACACCCCTGCAGGGTTATCATGATCTATTTGAATAGCCGCGTCCGCGGTAAAGGACTACTTGGTTGCCTATACAGTTCATAGACAAGTAAATGGAAACTACTAAAAGCCTCAAGATAAGTGTGAGTGCCGAGGATGGCTCTTCCGTAGGAAGACGGAGGTGGATCCTCGGTAGTGTATTGAATTGGTGAGTAGTGGACTCGTGTGCGCAAAACCATTTCGAGTTGGAGTCTCGTAGGTTAGCCTAGCCAAGAGTCAAAGCTAGCTTGCTGCAACAACTCCACCAACCCTTATTGATAATATGCATGTATGTAGGATCTGATGTAAGTCTTGCTGAGTACCTTTGTACTCATGTTGCTATAATTTACATTTTTATAGAAGACGCTGCAACCCCTTCTGATGGGTTCTACGTAGACGTTGACATCAATGAGTAGGCTAAGGCCCAGGTGGTGATCCTGAGCTTGTGAAGGACCACGTAGTATAGCTAGGCTTTCCAAGCCTCTTTTATTTTACTAGTTGTCTGTACTCAGACAAGTTACTTCCGCTGCTGGTTTGTATGACTATATGACTTGAATGCTGGGTCGTGTGACCCGTACCTTTGTGTATGTTATGTATGGCTCTCTGAGCCTTAAATAAAGTACTTGTGTCGTAGAGTCATGTTGTGATGCCTTGTTGTATTTGCACATATCGAGCATATTGTGTGTATGATTGAAATGCTTGGTATGTGTGGGATCTGACTATCTAGTTGTTTATCTTTAGTAGCCTCTCTTACCGGGAAATGTCTCCTAGTGTTACCGCTGAGCCATGGTAGCTTGCTACTGCTCTGGAACACTTAGGCTGGCCGGCATGTGTCCTTCTTCGTTCCGGTGTCTGTCCCTTCGGGGAAATGTCACGCATTGAGTACCGGAGTCCTGTTAGCCCGCTACAGCCCGGTTTACCAGAGTCCTGCTAGCCCAGTGCTACAGCCCGGACCCACTTGCTGATGACCGACACGTTCGAAGCTGGGTCATGGATGCCTGTCCCTGTAAGTCTGTGCCACTTTGGGTTTACGACTAGTCATGTCAGCCCGGGCTCCTTGTCATATGGATGCTAGCGACACTATCATATACATGAGCCAAAAGGCGCAAACGATCCCGGGCAAAGGTAAGGCGACACCCGTGGGGATACCGTGCGTGAGGCCGCAAAGTGATATGAGGTGTTACCGGCTAGATCGATGTGACATCGAGTCGGGGTCCTGACAAACAACTTGTCCAATGGCTGCAATATATAACAATAGAGGCTCTTTGCTGACTGGAGCAGCAAGCACCGGCTGGGTGGAAAGCAGGGCTTTGAGCTATACAAACGTTCTTCAGCTTCAGGAGTCCACTCAAATGTATCAGACTTTTTCATTAGTCGTTAAAGAGGCAATGCCTTTTCACCGAGGCGGGAAATAAATCGACTTAGTGAAGCCAAACAACCTGTAAGTTTCTGAACATCATACACGCGCACAGGGTGTGTCATTCGAACGATTGCTCCAATCTTTTTTGGGTTAGCATCGATTTCTCGTTCGGAAATGAGAAAACCAAGCAACTTTCCGCCTGGAACTCCGAATGTGCACTTGGATGGGTTCAACTTGATGTCATATCTTCTTAGGTTGGCAAAGGTTTCAGCAAGGTCAGTCAGCAGGTCCGAACTCTTGCGTGACTTGACCATGATATCATCCATGTATGCTTCCACGTTTCGACTGATCTGAGTGAGCAGGCACTTCTGTATCATGCGCACGAATGTGGCTCCGGCATTCTTCTGACCGAAAGACATGGTAACATAGCAAAAACACCCGAATGGGGTGATGAAGGCTGTTTTTATTTCATCAGGTCCATACACACGGATCTGATGGTACCAGGAATACACATCCAAGAAGGATAAATGCTCACACCCCGCTGTTGAGTCAATGATCTGATCGATGCGAGGGAGAGGACAATGATCTTCTGGGCAGACTCGATTGATATGCTTGAAGTCAATACACATACGAAGCGAATCATCTTTCTTAGGGACCATGATGACGTTGGTGAGCCACTCGGAGTGGTAAATCTTGTGGATGAACTCAGCGGCCAAGAGCCGAGCCACCTCCTCACCAATCACCTTTCTCTTCTCAACGGTGGACCATCAAAGATGCTCTTTGACTGGTTTTGCTTTTGGGTCGACACTCAAACGGTGCTCAGCCAGCCCCCTGGGTACACCCGACATGTCAGAAGGCTTCCATGCAAAGGTGTCCCAGTTCTCAGGGAGGAACTGGATGAGCGTGGCTTCCTATTTTCTATCGAGTGTCATTGATATGTGAGTCGGAGCTGCATTGGGATCCTCTAGGTGGATATAAACAGGTTTGGTTTCCCCTGCCGACTGAAATGCAGACTCTGAAGCAGGTTTCTTGGACTGTAGCAAATCACTCGGATCAGCAGTCTTCTAGTATTCTTGCATCTCTACGGCTGCCATCTTCTCATCTGCAATCTTGCGACCCTTCTGAAGGCACTCTTCTGCTCTCTGCCTGTTTCCTGTGATTGTGACCACATCTATGGGACCGGGCATCTTCAACTTGAGAAATACGTAACATGGTCGAGCCATGAAACGAGCATATGCAGGCCTGCCCAGAATGGCATCATAACCACTGTGGAAATCCACCACCTCAAATGTCAACTTTTCCTTGCGATAATTCTTGGAATCACCGAAAATCACATCAAGAGTAATCTGCCCGAGTGACTTTACCTTTTTCCCATGAATGACACCGTGGAACTACATGTTGCTCTCACTGAGTTTAGACATCGGAATGCCCATCCCTTCAAGGGTCTCAGCATACAGAATGTTCAGCCCACTTCCGCCATCATAAGGACTTTAGTCAGTCGGGTGCCCCCAACGACTAGGTCGACCATAAGTGCTTGCCGCCCAGGGGTAGCAACGTGTGCCGGGTGATCTGAATGGTCCAATGTAATGGGAGTCTTCGACCACTTCAAGTACGTCGTAGTTGCCGAAGCAACCATATTCACTTCTCTGTTAATGACTTTTAGTCGACTTTTGCTTTCTACATCAGCAAAAATCATCAAGGTAGCATTGACCTTGGAGTAACCATCATCTTCCTCTTTCTCATCTTCCTTATCAGACTCTTTCTCACTGGTCTGACTCTCTCGGAAACTCTGAATTAGAAGTCTGCACTGTCGAGTGGTATGCTTGGGTTGAATCAAGTTACCCTCCTCATCTTTCTTCGTGTGTATGTAGCACAACAAATCTAGGATGTCCTATCCTAACTGATCTTTCAACTTCTTAGGTTTCCGCTGCGGTTTGGGTTTTCCTTTGAACTTCCCTCCTCCTTCATTCAGGACTGCAGCCTCAGCAGGACCTATAGGTTCAGCCTTACGCTTCTGCTTCCGACTGGAATTCCTAGCTCCGGAGTCTTGGACGACTGTTTTCCCCTTGCCATTGCGGAGCCGGTCTTCTTCTTCACCATTGGCGTACCGAGTGGCTATCTCCATCATTCGGGTCAGAGTCATGTCTCCGGACCGACCGAATTTCAGGGTAACCTCTCTGTACCTGACGCCCTCTTTGAAGGCACAAACCGCCTAGTGATCAGACACATTTTCCACCGTATGATGAAGGGTGGTCCATCTCTGGTTGAAATCTCTCAAAGTCTCATTCGGTTTCTGAACACAGTGTTGCAATTCAGTCAGCCCTGCAGGTCGCTTGCAAGTGCCCTCGAATGTTTTGATGAACACTAGGGCCAAGTCATCCCAGCAGAAAATACTCTCAGGGGCTAACTGAGTCAACCAAGCTCTGGTCGAACCCTCAAGCACCAGGTGGAGGTGTTTCATAGCCACATCATCGTTGCCACCACCGATCTGCACGGCCACTCAGTAATCTTCCAGCCAGGTATCTGGCTTTGATTCTCTAGTGAACTTACGCACACCTGCTGCCAACCTGAAGTTGGGAGGGATCTCAGCTGATCGAATGGCCATACTGAAACATTCAGGCCCAGAAATGAAGGCTCTGTTCCCAGTCGGACGATCTCTGCCTTGCCCTTCTCTATTCGCTCAGCTTATGTCGACCAAACCTTGCACAAGGAGTGATCTTGCATCAAATCCCGGCTCTCTTGGGTCGACCGGGGCTCTCCTCTCGTCACCATACGTGTGCCTATCATCATAACCCCGTGGCGCGTATGATCTGCCCCTCGGAGGGGGCGTAAGCACTCGACGGTGGTCATCACGGGAAAACTGACGATCAAACTGCCTGTGGCCCCATTCCAGGTACTGGTCCTAGCGGGGACCGCGATCTTCCTGACGCCTGGGAAACCTTGGACTATGTGCCAACTGTACCGTGTCTGCAACCACCGATCTACTATGAATTATGTTGTGCGACTAGGAAACGACCGAATACTATTCCCCAACGGCTTTAAGCAATGCACGGATCTGCTCTAGACCTCTACCAGCTTCTGAACGTGATGGCTGAATTGACTCTGTTATGCGTGCCGCTACTGCAACATTTTGGATCGGGTACGGTATACCTGAGTTTCAGTTGGAAATAGTCGTCGTGCGCACCGATTGGATTCGGGAATCCGCTGACGAGTACGCTCGTCGAGTGCCTTTTGCAGATTCTCCAACCGCGTACGCTCAGCCAAGGTGGCCGAACACGCAGCCTCCAAAGCCCGAGCTTCGGACGTCTCCCCAATGATGGGGGTCTGGAGCGCCTGGACGTTGCGACGATGCAGCTCTTCCCTCTACTCCGTAGTGAGGGCCTCGGGGATGTACTCATCATGCTCTTGTGACGGGTCGGCGCCGCTATCGGCGCCACCGTTGCAGCGAAATCCGGGCAGGCCGTGCTGGGAAGTGACCACGAGAACTTCCACCGCTGGATCATTACTCTCACACTCGGAGAGAGAATCCGAGTGACCAGTCGGCAGATCGAACAAACCATAAAGAGATTCATCGAGCTCAATCGCCGTGACTTGAAGGGTGGTCGATTGGTGAGCCACTGCATGCTTCACCCACGGTTGGAGCCGCGAATGGCCGGACCGATTGCAACGGCGAACAACGGGGAGCGAAGATGCTACTAGAGCCATCCGATACTGGGTCGGCGGCTGTCAAAGAAGAACGCCGCAAGCACTCGCACGGAAGTGCGTCGCCCCGCGGACAGGGAGTGCCTCGACATCGAGGGGAGCTTCTTGAAGCCAGGCGGAGTCGTCGGCGACGAAAACGAGCACGCCGAGACGAATCTCGCGGCCCAACACCAAACCACCGCCAGAAACCATGTTGACAGAGAACGGAATTCGCAACCTCACCAGAAGTCGCTTAGACGCCTGCCCCACGGTGGGCGCCAACTATCGTGGGAGTAAGTCTGACAGTAAGAATAGGGGGTACGCAGGAGGAGGCAAGGTCTAGCTACGATGAGGTTGTACACACGAGTTTTACGAGTTCAGACCCCTCTCGGAGGAGGTAAAAGCCCTACGTCTCGGTGCGTTGAGGCTGTGTCGACTGGATTATGTGTGAATGTTACATGGGTGCGAACCCTTGTGCCAGAGGAGGGGGGTGGCTTATATAGACTGCGCCAGGACCCTCTCAGACCTCCGTTACACAGGGTTCAATGTGATACACAAGGCTCAATGTGAGTTAAGATGGGGCGTTACTGGTAACGCCAACCATAAATGATCTTTAAGACTACAGAGTGAACGCCTGACCGTTGCCATCCTGGGGTGACTTTAGATCTTCTGTACTCCGAGTGGTTCTTCGTATAGTCGAGTGACTATGTTGTGGTCGAGTGGAATTGGGGTATCCGAGTGGAGTCTTGTGTCGAGTGGATTGCACTTCAGGGTGATTCCAGTCGGTACTTTATGTTGGTCCTTGAATGCCTTTGACTATGGGTCAGTGTCCTCGGGTGGGGTGTCTAGGTTAGGCCTAAGACCCTACCCCAGGTACATGTCCTTGTCACCCTCTCTGTTGGAAGGAAGGGGGAAGCCAACTAGGACCGGGAGTCCTAGTGGGACTCCCCCACTTGGTGCGCCCCTAGGGCCGGCCGGCCTCCCCCTCCTCCTTTACATACGGGGGCAGGGGGGCACCCCAAAACCACATCAATTGTCTTAGCCATGTGCGGTGCCCCCCCTCCACCGTTTACTCCTCCGATCATATTGTCATAGTGCTTAGGCGAAGCCCTGCGCGGATAACTTCACCAACACCGTCATCACGCCTTGTGCTGACGAAACTCATCGACTCCTTCGTGCCTCTACTGGATCAAGAGTTCGAGGGACGTCATCGAGCTGAACGTGTGCAGAACTCGAAGGTGCCGTACGTTCGGTACTTGATCGGTTGATTCGAGAAGACGTTCAACTACATCAACCCCGTTAAGTTAACGCTTCCGCTTTCGGTTTACGAAGATACGTGGACACACTCTCCCCTCTCGTTGCTATGCATCTCCTAGATAGATCTTGCGTGAGCGTATAATTTTTTTTAAAATTGCATGCTACGTTTCCCAACACTCTCATGCTCTCAGCTATGTACAATACGAGAACATGCTGCCATACACATATAAAAAGCATAGAGAGAAGGTAAAGTTATTAATCCTATTAAGGAGCGGGATGGGATTGGAAGGGGTTATGGGCCAAAAATTGGGCTTTGTTTGCCCACCCATTAATAGGTCAACAGAGATTAACCAGCCTGACAACTGATTAATCGATCTAACTGATCACTTAATCGGCCTCACAAGTTAACGCGACGAATATGTGCTATTCGATTCGGCCACACTATGAGTACTGATTAACTGGCCCGTTAACTAATTAATCGAATAAATTATTGAACAGTGCACGAAATAGAAGTCCCTTGGTTCCATGCATGTAACAAAATGGTTGTCACAGTTGACATTTGGGAGGCGGTGGTGTTTTGATCTCCATGGAAGCATTTCTTCGACAACCTGCCATGAACTTGAGATATTCCAACTTGTGAATGCTTTGTCTAAAATCATCTCCGGCTCGAGAGAACGTTGACGTTGAAAGCGAAGACAATGGTGTCGAACAACCTTGATGTAACTTTTTTGTATTGAGGGTCCATGTTGCTCGTGCTTACTAAAAATTATTTGATCTATTGTGCTGATTTTAATTTACAAAAAGTAGATTTTATTTATTTGCTAAGTTTAGTTTTGATAATAGAGTGGATGTGATTCTTGTTAATGATGTACCGTTCTGTGTGGTTAACTCTGTAATGAACGATTGTAACACGTCCTTTGGTTAATTAATATGTGAGGTGGTGTTAAAAAAATTACTGAAAGATATTGCCTTATTTTGCTCTGCTCCTTTTTTTTGTTATTAATCGACGCAAGGCCTTTCGAAGTAAAAAAAAAAAAGCAAGGCATTAAAATGCAATTGGGCTTATTTGGGCTTCAGTCGACTGAAATTTGCATTGCCCAATTGCTCGTGTGACTGTGACTTCTGAGAGTCGGGAGAGCCAACAACCAAAAGAGACCAATGCCGCCGCCGCCGCCGCCGTCGCAGGGAGCAATGGCCACCGGCGCCGCCAACCACCCCCTCCCCTGTTCCGTCGGCCGTCCGAAGGGGACGAACCAGCGGCGCAGACCCGCCTCCCTCTCCGTGCGCGCGTCCAGCAACGCCAACAGTAAGCGCCACTCTACCATCCCCACCCCCTTTCCCTTCCAGAACTCGCCCCATCCTATCCATGGCTTGACGGCTGCGTTTGCTTTGTTTCGCCGGTCGGTCGGTGGCCGCAGCCGTGACGCTGCTGGACTACGGCGCGGGCAACGTCCGCAGCGTGCGCAACGCAATCCGCCACCTCGGCGTCAACATCCGCGACGTGCGGAGCCCCGAGGACATCCTCTCCGCCGACCGCCTCGTATTCCCCGGAGTCGGAGCTTTCGGTTCCGCCATGGATGTCCTCAACCGTACAGGCATGGCCGACGCGCTTCGCGAGTACATCCGCAGGGACCGCCCCTTCCTGGGTATCTGCCTCGGCCTTCAGCTGCTATTCGATTCCAGCGAGGAGAATGGCCCGGGTAAGGCTTTGTAACAGCACTCTGGTTTCTTGGGAAAATGTTGTTGAGCAGGAGCTGATAGTGCATCCACTACTGTAGTAAGCGGCCTTGGTGTGATACCTGGAGTTGTCAGGCGATTCGACTCTTCCGAGGGTCTCATAGTGCCTCACATTGGATGGAACGCCCTCCAGATCACCAAGGACACGCAGCTTCTGCAAGGAGCTGATGGCCACCATGTGTACTTCGTTCACTCCTATCACGCTCTACCCGTAAGGAGCAACTCCATTTATAGATGCTTCCTCTTATTGTGGACTCAACTTTGAGTTGTTCTTCCTTTCTGCATCACTAGTCAGATGCTAACAGAGACTGGATTTCGTCGTCATGTAACTACGGTGAGAGTTTCATATCATCTATCTCGATGGGCAACATTGAGGCAGTTCAGTTTCATCCAGAGAAGAGTGGAGGTAAAATATGTAGTTTATTAGTGAATATACATGACATTTCACAGATAAATATTCATAATGTATGTTATAGTGCGGATATAATATTGTAAGTTATTGAGTTCTGGTAGCTTGCCTTGTAAAGTGTACAGGGTACTGTGCATATTTAGGATTTTTAAGCATATATTTACTATGTTATTTTGTTTCGTGCAGCCACTGGACTTTCCATTTTTGAAAAATTTCTCAGTCCTAACTCTTCAGGGGCAAAGGTAGTCATCAAGTCTGACTTTATTGTTTGCACTTCCTTTTATCTTTTTTTATTCAACATAAAATTCACACTTATGTTTGCGATGCAGGCCCCAGCTCATAGAAAAGCATCAAAACTTGCAAAGAGAGTAAGCTTTTTATTGCCAAATGTTCCAGCATCCATCACATTTTCCATTGCCATCTCGAACACCAGTTTCCATTGCCATCATACTTATTATCTCCTATTTCGCAGGTGATAGCATGCCTTGATGTTCGGTCAAATGATAATGGGGATCTTGTGGTAACAAAAGGTGACCAGTATGATGTAAGAGATCATAGTAGCAGCAAAGAGGTACCAAACTTTATTCATTGACCTAGGGATATCAATTTTCTACACATTAGAGCTAGTTCTTAGTTGGCCATTTAGGGATAGTTAGTTTCTGATGTATCTGTACAATAAAAAATAGTTTAAAACATCATTATTGTTCTACCTAGACATAATCATTTGTATACTGGAATATCTTTTTATTCCATGCTTATAGGTAAGAAACCTTGGCAAGCCAGTGGAATTAGCAAGTCAATACTACATAGATGGAGCTGATGAGGTATTTGTCTACATAATGTTTACATATATGTATATATTTGCAATGCACATATGCTCTGATACCATGATACAAATCCCCCTTTAGGTCAGCTTCTTGAATATAACTGGTTTCCGTGCCTTTCCATTGGGTGATTTGCCAATGCTAGAGGTTTGTTTGAGTTTTATAACTATCAAGTATTTCCATTACTTGCCTTTATCTGGTGAAGTGACAGGTTCGTACAATTGGTAGGTACTACGTTGCGCATCTGAAAAAGTTTTTGTGCCACTTACAGTTGGTGGTGGTATAAGAGACTTCACGGATGAAAGTGGAAGGTTAGTTTGTCCCCTGTTTTGAGCCAATGCTGCTACTGCTATACATATGTTTTCTTTCTTGTACGATTCAATTAGAATGGAGGTCATCATGTGAAGGTCAGCATAGTATGCTCAACATGGTAGAGACCATCGTGTGCCGAGTCATCTTTGTGAGCAAATGTTGATCCCAGCATGGATAACAATATATTATTTCCGTTGACTTGATGAGATAATCTGTACTGAAAATGTACACAAATTCCCTGGTTTTATTCTGATTAGGCTTGATTTTTTGTATATATTTCCTTGTGTTCCAATCTCTGAGGGGTGTCAGACAGTCTACTATCTTATTCCTTTTTACTAGGGGTCTACTATCTTATTCCTTTTTAATAGGGGCCTACTTGCTACTCTCCATGTTTAATATTTTATTATTTTTATGTTGTCCCTTCCCAACCACAATACCCCTCATTCTCAGGTGATATTTGGTACTAGTCAATACCAAGAAAAAGGTTATAGCAGAATAATGATGCCAATTTATCTCTTTTCAGATACTATTCAAGCTTGGAAGTAGCATCAGAATATTTCAGGTCTGGTGCTGACAAGATTTCAATTGGAAGTGATGCTGTTTTTGCTGCTGAAGCCTATTTACAGACTGGTGTATGTATCTTATTTTCCCTGTGATGTTCAGCTAATTTCCCATGGCATAATTTTTTCCTGTGTATCAGGTAAAGACTGGGAAAAGCAGCTTGGAGCAAATTTCTAGAGTATATGGAAACCAGGTTTATTTTTTACTTATCTTCACAACTTGATTTTGTGTTTCTAGTAGTTTATTACCAACTATAATCTAAAATCACATCTGGTATTCATATTAGCATGCCATTTTATTCAAAAAATAACATTGCAAAAAACTGAATAAATCACAATTAAGTCTTGTGTGGGGTTTGATCAGGTCCAACGTATCGAAACGTTGTAAGGAACTATTCCAAAAAACCTGAATCATACTCCAGCTATCTTTCCTGATCCTACTTAAAAATGATGCATGCAATACTCCACATTTTCGTTACTGCAATACCCCAGATTTCTACTCTACCTCGTGGTTGCTACCACACTAGTCTAAATATCACAAAGTACAGGAAATACTCTAAATTATGGGTATTTCCTGTTGAGATATTTAGAGTAGTGTGGTAGCACTGCAAGGCATAGTAGAAATCTGGGGTGTTACAATTACATTGAGAAGTACCGTGAAATTCTTTTTTATCAATATTCCTCTATTATTAGTTTTCCAAGTAACAACACAAAAGAATTATGTGCCTGAGCATGATTGGTTTTCCTTATCCATTTAAATATTGAGGAGGTTTCGTAACATTCAGGTCTTCTCTGTGGTCAACAACTTGGATCCTCGAACTTGGCTCCAGTAATAATTATTTCCATGTTTTCAATTAACGAATTCTGATTTGCAACTGATGCAGTTTGTTTATCGCCATTTCAGATGAAAGGACCTGTTTTTTCAATTGTTCTGTAGAATAGTTAGATAACCTGTAAATCACTCATTGTAATAAAGCTTTTTCTATCTCAGGCTGTAGTTGTAAGTATTGATCCTCGAAGAGTATATGTCAAAAGTCCAGATGAGGTGCAATTTAGAACTGTAAAAGTGTCCAGTAAAGGTATGCTTGCATATATTCCCTGTACAAATTTGCGTTTCAAATGTTCTCACATTTCCTGTACTTTCTTCAGGTCCATTAGGAGAAGAATATGCATGGTATCAGTGCACAGTAAGTCCGTTGTTCTGCTTTTACTGTTTTGATTTATCATTCCCGTCATATGCCATTCATGCATGTGTGGTGTCATTATACAAAGATTTAGTTTACTACTCATGTGAGTGCTTATACAAATGATTTACTCCAGATTGTTGAAAAAAGGGGGCTTCCTTCAGATATTTCGTAGTCAATCATTTTAGGTACAACCGTACAAGCATATGTTTGCGATGTGTTCATATCTTACATTAGTGCACACAGGGAGCATTAATTAAGATACTGGGTCTTTTCTAGTGGAGCTTTTGTGTGTCTATTTTTGCATGTATAATGTGGCGTCTTGTTTCATCTTTGTACCAGTATAAGTGTTGATTTATTTCTGTTCCAGGTAAGTGGTGGGCGTGATAGCCGGCCTATAGGAGCATATGAACTAGCAAAAGCTGTGGAAGAATTGGGCGCAGGAGAAATACTACTCAACTGCATTGATTGTGATGGTATGCTAAATAGTTTTAATTTGCCAGTACACAGCTTAGGTACGATAAACTGGGTGGAACTTCTTAATGTCTTGTTCAAGCCTCTGAAGCAATATCCACAATCTTCTAGTTATGTTTCGAGTACTTTTGATGAAGTTGCTTATTATTTGAGGCTCGTAATCAACTGGGTGCACCAGTCACAAGATTCTTTTCCTTTTCTGACATACCCCTGTTCTAGTCTATTGGAATGCTCTTAAACAACTGGGTGCACCTCTAAGACAAACATCGTAATTTCTATCTGTCGCGAAGCTGCGACGTGGGCCAAATAAAATGGTGGAGTGTTGTCCTCCTGATATGCAGCACCGAGGGGGGCTAAAGGCCTTGGGATCCTCCACCCCACCTTCTTCATGCAAAGCATCAGGTCCATGCTTTGTTTATAGGTCGATCCGGTTCGTCAGACTCCGTCGATTGGAACGGGTATTCATTAAAGTGTAGTTTCTGTGGTAGGATCAGAGAAGTGAAGGGCATGCTGTTTCGCAAAAAAACATTTCAAAGAGTAGTTTTATGGTAGTTTAATTAAAGTACGTATAGTTGCATGAAATTTGCTAGTATATGTTTCTTCTTTTGGTAATTCTCATTTTCTGTTTTGGATGTTTGCTTTGTGGTTTCATTCGTGATTGGGCACTTTAGGTACTTAATGGAGCCGGTTCAAACAAATGACACATGATTGTAGGAAACTTTGTGCTTTGCCAATCTGGAATGATGATTTCACTGTATTATCCTTATAAAATCTGAAGTACACAAGTCAACTTATCTTCATCAATACGTCAACATTGTTCAACTGAGTTAAGCACAAGAAGCTACTTGCTTTGGACTACAGTTTGTTATATGTAATTATGCTGTGAAACAAATAACTTGTACGTAATTTTCTTGTATTGAATGTACCTTGTGAATTTGTTGCTTCTATTATAGTCTTCTATACAGCCATGCTGAATGCATTGTCATTCTATCTTGCAGGTCAGGGTGGTGGATTTGATATAGATTTGATCAAAATGGTGTCGGATGCTGTGACAATTCCTGTCATTGCAAGCAGTGGTGCTGGTTCAGTGGAACATTTTTCTGAAGTCTTTGAGAAAACAAACGCTTCTGCTGCCCTTGCCGCTGGCATTTTCCATCGGAAAGAGGTATTATGACTATCCCACCATTAGATTTCATCGAATTGATGTCATAATGCTCAGCAAATACCATTTCTTTTACACCAATCTTGCCATCTTGTCCTAGTAAAGTACTCCCTCCGTTCACTTTTATAAGTCGTTTCAGACAACTAAAACTGAGTTGTTTTGCATGCTGTCTGAAATGTCTACAACGCCTTATAGAAGTGAACAGAGGGAGTACATGATTATCCATTAGTTAAGTGGCGTTAATACGTTGTATATTCCAGAGGCCCTGAGGTCTTAGTAATTCTTATGCACCGTATCTTAAAATCCTTGCTCATCTTGAATCCTGCAATGGCCGATTTATTCCAACAGCTATACCTTTTCTTGTGGTTGTAATTGTTCTGTCTATCAGCGCAGTGTAGACATTCTCGATGGGTTAAAATTATTGTCTGTTAGTATTTGGTTTGAATTTGACACCTCGAACTTTTGCTTTGATACAGGTTCCCATTCTAGCAGTGAAAGAGCATCTGGTAGATGCTGGTGTGGAGGTCAGAATGCAGTAATCTGAGATGGACTAGCCTAACATACCGTGTGAAACCTTTGGTTTATTGAAAATTTTCTATCAGATGTTGTAACAATGGTATCTTGGGAGCATGTGTGGTGCAGTGGCAGTGCATAGAATATTGATTGGAAATGCAATTTCGGAATAAATTAATAAGATGACGCTTGAGTGCTCCATGTTCTTGCCTTTTCTTCGTCATTACGGTTTATCTGCTATCTCAAGGGGCCCTTCCGACGTGGTGGTAGCCCCGAATGCAGATGTTGCTTCAACGCGTGAGGCTTTTCTGAGGAACAAAGGCAGCCACAATGTGCATGGACACCAGTAACATGGCCTCTGTCACAGTGTCACTACGATAGACCTAGTGGCTGCTGACTACTCCCTCCGTTTCAAAATAGATGACTCAAATTTATACTATTCTTAGTACAAAGTTGAGTCATCTATTTTGAAACCGAGGGAGTATTCAACTAAGATAAACTCTTGCAGAATTGCCCATTCACAGCCTTCAAAATATTTTTAGGGTGCTCTATTTTTTTTTTGGAGGCCATGTACAAACAAAAACTCACCATATGTAGCTTCCATAATATCTTTGCTCTTCCTTTTTCTATTTGTGTCAACTAATATTCATACTCAATTAGAGGGACTCGGAACACTAAATTCCAACAACATTGCAATATAAAGGACTTATATAGGAGGAGATGTAAAGATAACCATCATAGGCAAAATTTGTTTCTTTTCTTACACAGATGTAGCTACTATAGGTAGATAGATAGGGGTGGTTTTTTTTTTGAGGAAAAGTCTTCATGGCGCACTTTATTGCGAATTAAATAACGATACATCATTCATTACATCTGAAATAATAAAACCAGGGGGATCATCGTCCCAAAAAACAGTAGAATCTGTAACAAAAGCATGTCTTGCTAAATTGTGCGCCACATAATTTGCTTCCCGGTTGCAATGATGCATCAATATTGATCCAATCCTGGAGGCAATTTGAAAACAATCTGCTAGTACTGCTGCATACGGAGACCAAACTTGGATTGTACCATTAAAAGATTCAACGAGTTCCAATGAATCTGATTCTACAGTAACAGGCACACACTGAAGACCCTCGATTAGAGCTAATCCTCTCTGAAGAGCTGTTGCTTCTGCCATCGCTGCATTAAACATATTATAGATAGGGGTGGTTAGTAGGCGCACCGGGTCGAGGAGTGGGCGCGGCGATGGGGATGGGCCAATGTGGTTCTACTTGGCCTGGATGGTGCACTTCCTCTTGGTCGCCAACGTCTGGCTTCCTCAAAGACTATACTGGAGGTGGGAGGGGGCGTGGTAGGCTTCGCAAGGCTCCCCAACAACAAAGAAGCGGCGGGAAACCAAATGCGGCATCGGGCGGCCTCAAGTGCAGTCGTGTTGCAGGAGTCGTTGATGACATACTGGAGGCAGGGATCCTCAACCTCGGGGTCGTCCTAGGATTCAGCGAGCTCCAACGCATCCCCATGATCCCACTTCTTCTCTTTGATGAAACGACATGGTGGGCACGAGAAGTGGAGTACCCACAGGCTACAGAAGGAAGGGGAGAAGGCGAAGAGGCAAAACAAATACTCATGGTGTCGCCTCACCTTGGGCGGTTCAGGTGCTCCAACAAACCCTAGCGCCACTGTCCACCTCCGCCTTCCGCCGGGCTGCAAGGGGGCGCCCCCTCGCGGCGTCTTCTGGTCTATTGGTCGGCGGACTTTGAGGAGCTGCGGCTGGTTCGGGTTGTCTCAATTCAAGGCGTTCAGTAGTACACTTCTAGTGCTTGTTAACGTATTTGGTTTGTTACCGTGTTTTTTGCTGCGCGCACCGAATAAGTAGTTCAACACGCGGGGCTAAATGGCATCGCGTGCCGTTTATTTTCTACGCCCGCTTCCGCGCACTGTACACTCGAGCGCCCGCGCCGCGACTTCCACCTATCCCAATCTAGGCGCCGGCGCCGCCGCCCGCACCACCCCATTTGTTCCGGCGACCATTCTGACGCTTCCCCGGCATATTCCCGCGTTGTCGCTGCTTCCTGCGTCTCCCTCTAGTCGTCGTCGCCCCTCGCGCACGCCATTCCTCTGGCGAACAGCGCCCGACCGCTCACTGCCGCTCGGCGCCCACAAGGTGTTCGACAAAACGCTTGCAAGTTATGTATTGCTTCAACTTCATATTTTTTACATGAATTTGATGCATGTTGTTTGTAGTTTTTATAGACTAGTTTAAATTCAACATTGTAGATGAATTTGTCATATGATTCTTCCGAAGAAGAATTTGATATTGAAGAGGACGAAGACCTTGCAATGATCCTAGCTATGCACATCAATAAAAAAAACCGAAGCACGGTGGTTCGGTTATGGGTCGGCAGAAATTTTGAAGGGATAAGATCGATGACGACAACAGATTGATGAGACACTATTTTGTGGATAATCCCGTGTACCCACGAGTCTCCGGCGCCGGTTTAGGATGAGCAACGAGTTGTTCAGGCGCATTGCAGAGAAACTGGCGAGCCATGATTGTTTTTTTCAGCAAAGGAGGAATGCCGCCGGAGAGCTCGGGCATAGCACGTTTCAGAAGGTGACAACCGCTTTGCGTATGTTGGCATACAGTATTCCGGCTGATCTAGTTGATGACCACTTGGCCATGGGTGAGAGTCAAGCCATCATGCGTGTCAAGCACTTCGCAGTCGGAATTGTGCAAGCGTTTGGCCCGGAGTATCTGAGATCTCCCAATGCTAAAGACGCCGCAAGGCTTTTGGAGATGAACAAAGCTCGCGGGTTCCCATGTATGCTTGGCTCAATAGATTGCATGACATGGGCAATTCCACGGAAAAAAGGGTTCCACTATAATCCTTGAAGCGGCGACCGATCAAGAGACCTGGATTGGAATGCTTTTTTTGAAATGCCTGGATCTTTGAATGACATCAACATCGTTAATTGGTCACTACTCATGAATAAAATTGTAAATGGTGAACTGCCACAGGTGCAGTTTGTAGCAAATGGCCATACATACAACTATGGCTACTATATTACGGATGGCATCTACCCAAAGTGGCAAACATTTGTGAAGCCGTTGAAAAAACCGGAAGGTAAAAAAAAACTTGATTTCCACAATGCTCAAACGGCGGCTAAGAAAAATGTGGAAAGAGCTTTTGGGATTTTGCAAGCCCAATTTGCCATTGTGAGAGGACCGGCTAGATTTTGGGATCAAAAGATGCTTTGGTACATCATGCATGCTTGTACGATCATGCACAACATGATCATCGAGAATGAGCGTGGGCAAGTGTTGGGGAACGTTGCAGAAAATTAAAATTTTTCCTACGGTTTCACTAAGATCCATCTATGAGTTCATCTAAGCAACGAGTGAAAGGAGAGATGCATCTACATACCACTTTGTAGATCGCGAGCGGAAGCGTTCAAAAGAACGGGGTTGAGGTAGTCGTTCTCGTTGTGATCCTATCACCGGAGATCCTAGCGCCGAACGAACGGCACCTCCGCGTTCAACACACGTACGGTCAGCGTGATGTCTCCTCCGTCTTGATCCAGCAAGGGGGAAGGAGAGGTTGATGATGATCCAGCAGCACGACGGCGTGGTGGTGGATGCAGCAGAACTCCGGCAGGGCTTCGCCAAGCTGCTGCGGGAGGAGGACGAGGTGTAGCAGGGGGAGGGAGGTGCCAAGACTTGGGTGCGGCTGCCCTCCCCCTGCCCTCCTTTATATAGGCCCCCAGGGGGGCGCCGGCCCTGGGAGATGCAATCTCCCAAGGGGGGCGGCGGCCAAGGGGGTGGAGTGCCCCCCAAGGCAAGTGGTGCGCCCCCCCCACCTAGGGTTTCCAACCCTAGGCGCAGGGGGGGCAAGGGGGGGGGGAGGGCGCACCAGCCCACTAGGGGCTAGTTCCCCTCCCACTTCAGCCCACGGGGCCCTCCGGGATAGGTGGCCCCACCCGGTGGACCCCCGGGACCCTTCTGGTGGTACCGGTACAATACCGAGTGACCCCGAAACTTTCTCGATGGCCAAAACAACACTTCCTATATAGTTTTCTTTACCTCCGGACCATTCCGAAACTCCTCGTGACGTCCGGGATCTCATCCGGGACTCCGAACAACATTAGGTTTGCTGCATACTCATATTCATACAACCCTAGCGTCACCGAACCTTAAGTGTGTAGACCCTACGGGTTCGGGAGACATGCAGACATGACCGAGACGGTTCTCCGGTCAATAACCAACAGCGGGATCTGGATACCCATGTTGGCTCCCACATATTCCTCGATGATCTCATCGGATGAACCACGATGTCGAGGGTCCAAGCAACCCCGTATACTATTCCCTTTGTCAGACGGTATGTTACTTGCCCGAGACTCGATCGTCAGTATCCCAATACCTCATTCAGTCTCGTTACCGGCAAGTCACTTTACTCGTACCGTAATGCATGATCCCATGACCAGACACTTGGTCACTTTGAGCTCATTATGATGATGCACTAACGAGTGGGCCAAGTGATACCTCTCCGTAACACGGAGTGACAAATCCCAGTCTCGATCCGTGTCAACCCAACAGACACTTTTGGAGATACCTGTAGTGCACCTTTATAGTCACCCAGTTACGTTGTGACGTTTGGTACACCCAAAGCACTCCTACGGTATCCGGGAGTTACACGATCTCATGGTCTAAGGAAGAAATACTTGACATTGGAAAAGCTCTAGCAAAACGAACTACACGATCTTGTGCTATGCTTAGGAATGGGTCTTGTCCATCACATCATTCTCCTAATGATGTGATCCCGTTGTCAACGACATCTAATGTCCATAGTCAGGAAACCATGACTATCTGTTGACCAACGAGCTAGTCAACTAGAGGCTCACTAGGGACATATTGTGGTCTATGTATTCACACGTGTATTACGATTTCCGGATAATACAATTATAGCATGGATAAAAGACAATTATCATGAACAAGGAAATATAATAATAATCCTTTTATTATTGCCTCTAGGGCATATCTCCAACAGTCTCCCACTTGCACTAGAGTCAATAATCTAGTTACATTGTGATGAATCGAACACCCATAGAGTTCTGGTGTTGATCATGTTTTGTTCGCGAGAGAGGTTTAGTCAACGGATCTGCGACATTCAGATCCGTATGTACTTTGCAAATATCTATGTCTCCATCTTGAACATTTTCACGGATGGAGTTGAAGTGACGCTTGATGTGCCTGGTCTTCTTGTGAAACCTAGGCTCCTTGGCAAGGGCAATAGCTCCAGTATTGTCACAGAAAAGTTTGATCGGCCCCGACGCATTGGGTATGACTCCTAGGTCGGTGATGAACTCCTTCATCCAAATTGCTTCATGCGCTGCCTCCGAGGCTGCCATGTACTCAGCTTCACATGTAGATTCCGCCACGACGCTCTGCTTGCAGCTGCACCAGCTTACTGCTCCACCATTCAACATATACACATATCCGGTTTGTGACTTAGAGTCATCCAGATCTGTGTCGAAGCTAGCGTCGACGTAACCCTTTACGACGAGCTCTTCGTCACCTCCATAAACGAGAAACATGTCCTTTGTCCTTTTCAGGTACTTCAGGATATTCTTGACCGATGTCCAGTGTTCCTTGCCGGGATTACTTTGGTACCTTCCTACCAAACTTACGGCAAGGTTTACATCAGGTCTGGTACACAGCATGGCATACATAATAGATCCTATGGCTGAGGCATAGGGGATGACACTCATCTCTTCTTTATCTTTTGCCGTGGTCGGGCATTGAGCCGAGCTCAATCTCACACCTTGCAGTACAGGCAAGAACCCTTTCTTGGACTGATCCACTTTGAACTTCTTCAAAATCTTATCAAGGTATGTGCTTTGTGAAAGACCTATGAGGCGTTTCGATCTATCCATATAGATCTTGATGCCTAATATGTAAGCAGCTTCTTCAAGGTCCTTCACTGAAAAACACTTATTCAAGTAGGCCTTAATGCTGTCCAAGAATTCTATATCATTTCCCATCAAAAGTATGTCATCTACATATAATATGAGAAATGCTACAGAGCTCCCACTCACTTTCTTGTAAACGCAGACTTCTCCATAAGTCTGCATAAACCCAAACGCTTTGATCATCTCATCAAAGTGAATGTTCCAACTCCGAGATGCTTGCACCAGCCCATAAATGGATCGCTGGAGCTTGCATACCTGGTTAGCATTCTTAGGATCGACAAAACCCTCCGGCTGCATCATATACAGTTCTTCCTTAAGATGCCCGTTAAGGAATGCTGTTTTGACGTCCATCTGCCATATCTCATAATCATAGTATGCGGCAATTGCTAACATGATTCGGACGGACTTAAGCTTCGCTACGGGAGAGAAAGTCTCATCATAGTCAATCCCTTGAACTTGTCGATAACCCTTAGCGACAAGTCAAGCTTTATAGATGGTAATATTACCATCCGCGTCCGTCTTCTTCTTAAAGATCCATTTGTTTTCTATCGCTCGCTGATCATCGGGCAAGTCTGTCAAAGTCCATACTTTGTTTTCATACATGGATTCTATCTCGGATTGCATGGCTTCTAGCCATTTGTTGGAATCTGGGCCCGCCATCGCTTCTTCATAGTTCAGGTTCACCGTTGTCTAACAACATGATTTCCAGGACAGGGTTGCCATACCACTCTGGTGTGGAACGTGTCCTTGTGGACCTACGAAGTTCAATAGCAACTTGATCAGAAGTACCTTGATCATCATCATTAATTTCCTCTCCAGCCGGTGTAGGCACCACAGGAACATTTTCTTGAGCTGCACTACTTTCTGGTTCAAGAGGTAGTACTTCATCGAGTTCTACTTTCCTCCCACTTACTCCTTACGAGAGAAACTCTTTTTCCAGAAAGGATCCGTTCTTGGCAACAAAGGTCTTGCCCTCGGATCTTAAATAGAAGGTATACCCAATGGTTTCCTTAGGGTATCCTATGAAGACGCATTTTTCCGACTTGGGTTCGAGCTTTTCAGGTTGAAGTTTCTTGACATAAGCATCGCATCCCCAAACTTTTAGAAACGACAGCTTAGGTTTCTTCCCAAACCATAATTCATACGGTGTCGTCTCAACGGATTTAGACGGTGCCCTATTTAAAGTGAATGTAGCTGTCTCTAGAGCGTATCCCCAAAATGATAGCGGTAAATCGGTAAGAGACATCATAGATCGCACCATATCCAATAGAGTGCGATTACAACGTTCGGACACATCGTTACGCTGAGGTGTTCCAGGCGGCGTGAGTTGTGAAACAATTCCACATTTTCTTAAGTGTGTACCAAATTCGTGACTTAAATATTCTCCTCCACGATCTGATCGTAAGAATTTTATCTTTCGGTCACGTTGATTCTCTACTTCATTCTGAAATTCCTTGAACTTTTCAAAGGTCTCAGACTTGTGTTTCATCAAGTAGACATACCCATATCTACTCAAGTCATCAGTGAGAGTGAGAACATAACGATATCCTCCGCAAGCCTCAACGCTCATTGGACCACACACATCAGTATGTATGATTTCCAATAAGTTGGTTACTCGCTCCATTGTTCCGGAGAACGGGGTCTTGGTCATTTTGCCCATGAGGCATGGTTCGCATGTGTCAAATGATTCATAATCTAGAGACTCTAAAAGTCCATCAGCATGGAGCTTCTTCATGCGCTTGACACCAATGTGACCAAGGCGGCAGTGCCACAAGTATGTGAGACTATCGTTATCAACTTTACATCTTTTGGTATTCACACTATGAATATGTGTAACATTACGTTCGAGATTCATTAAGAATAAACCATTGACCATCGGGGCATGACCATAAAACATATCTCTCATATAAATAGAACAACCATTATTCTCGGATTTAAATGAGTAGCCATCTCGTATCAAACGAGATCCAGATACAATGTTCATGCTCAAACTTGGCACTAAATAACAATTATTGAGGTTTAAAACTAATCCCGTAGGTAAATATAGAGGTAGCGTGCCGACGGCGATCACATCGACCTTGGAACCATTCCCGACGCGCATCGTCACCTCGTCCTTCGCCAGTCTCCGCTTATTCCGCAGCTCCCGCTGTGAGTTACAAATGTGAGCAACGGCACCGGTATAAAATACCCAGGAGTTACTACGAGTACTTGCAAGGTACACATCAATTACATGTATATCAAATATACCTTTAGTGTTGCCGGCCTTCTTGTCCGCTAAGTATTTGGGGCAGTTCCGCTTCCAGTGACCCTTCCCCTTGCAATAAAAGCACTCAGTCTCAGGCTTGGGTCCATTCTTTGACTTCTTCCCGGCAATTGGCTTACCGGGCGCGGCAACATCTTTGCCGTCCTTCTTGAAGTTCTTCTTACCCTTGCCCTTCTTGAACTTAGTGGTCTTATTGACCATCAACACTTGATGTTCTTTCTTGATTTCAACCTCTGCTGACTTCAGCATTGAGAAAACTTCAGGAATGGTCTTCAGCATCCCCTGCATATTGTAGTTCAACACAAAGCTCTTGTAGCTCGGTGGGAGTGACTGAATGATTCTGTCAATGACCGCCTCGTCCGGGAGGTTGATCTCCAGCTGGGACAGGCGGTTGTGCAACCCAGACATTTTGAGTATGTGCTCACTGACAGAACTGTTTTCCTCCATCTTACAACTATAGAACTTGTCGGAGACTTCATATCTCTCGACCCGGGCATGAGCTTGGAAAACCATTTTCAGCTCCTCGAACATCTCATATGCTCCGTGCTTCTCAAAACGCTTTTGGAGCCTCGGTTCTAAGCTGTAAAGCATGCTGCACTGAACGAGGGAGTAATCATCAGCACGTGATTGCCAAGTGTTCATAACGTCTTGGTTCTCTGGGATGGGTGCTTCACCTAGCGGTGCATGATGGGGTTGTGTACCTAGGGTAGGATCATGGACCCGATCCAAGTAACTTACCCTAGGACATCCTTAGAAGAGGTCGCCTTCCAGTCGACCAACGAGGATTCACTCGACTGGCCTGAAGGACTCGACCACGAAGACTCACTCGACCACCAGGAGGTCAAGAGGCACTCTGCACTGCAACGGCCTGTAATCAAGTAGACTTTATGATAGTAAAGGCACTTTATGTGGGGCGTTACCAGTAACGCCCCAGACTTAACTCACCTTAAACCCTCTCCTGCGTGGGCTGGCTAGGGTCCTGGCGCACTCTATATAAGCCACCCTCCTCCACAGGCAGAAGGGTTCGGCACCTTGTAATTCATACATTCATAATCCACTCGACCGCCTCCGGGCTCTGAGACGTAGGGCTGTTACTTCTTCCGAGAAGGGCCTGAACTCGTACATCCTTTGTGCTTACAACCTCTCCATAGCTAGGACCTTGCCTCTCCATACCTACCCCCACTCTACTGTCAGGCTTAGAACCACGACAGTTGGCGCCCACCGTGGGGCCGGTGTTTTAGCGATTTTGTGGAGAAGTTGCGATTCTTCCGAGTACTCTCATCATGGTGTCTGCTGGAGTTTTGGTCAAGGGTCAAGAGATCCGTATCAGCACTCTCACCTTCATCGCCGACGACTCCGCATGGCTCCAGGAGGCTCCACTCGACGTAGACGCGCTCCCCGTCCGCGGTGCGACGCATTTTCGCGCATGTGTCCGCGGCGTTCTGCTGCGGCAACCGTCGACCCAGTATCGGTCGGCTCCTCCATCGTCCACCCTCCCGGTCTCCCGCCAGCGCAAGCGCTCAGGCCGGTCGAGGCTTCAGCGATGGGTGAGTCACGCGGTGGCTCGCCAATCGGCCACTACACAAGTTGCGGCAATCGAGCCCAACGAATCTCTCTACGGCTTGTTCGATCAGTCGACTGGCTCCGGAGAGACTGCATCTGAGTGCGGAAGTAGTGATCAGGCGGCGGAAATCTTGATGGTCGACGGGCCCCACAGCCCTCCTGGCTTCGCCCGTGGTGGTGGAGCAGGTGACGGCGGCGACCCTGCACGAGACTATGAAGAGTACCAGCCCGAGCCACTCGACTCTCTGCAAAGAGAAGAGCTTCGCCGCAGGAACGAGGATCCCCTGCGTATTCCCATCGCAGGAGAAACCCCCGAGGCTCGTGCCTTGGAGGAGGCGCGTCTGGCCAATTTGGCCGAGCGCACTCGACTGGAGAACCTTCAGCAAGCACTCGACGAGCGCGCGCGGCAACGAGTTCCCGACACCAGTCGACGTCAACTCTTCCCGCCGACTCAGGTATATCGAACCCCAATTCAGAATTTAGCAGCTGCGACCCGTATAGCAGAGTCCATTCAGCCTTCGCAGTCGGAAGCTGGCAGAGGTTTGCTGCAGATCAGGGATCTGCTCCGGGCAGCAGGAGATCAGAATTCAGCCGTGTCTCAGTCGCGCAACAGAATTCACAGCCGATCTGTCACTGTGAATACGGTTCAGTCGGCTCACAGCCCCAGATCGCCTCCGCGGCGCGAAGGGCGTGAGAATCGGCGAGATCAATATGGCGACAGACTCGACCGAGATGATAGGCGTCGAGTGCCCTATTCCCCTCCGAGGGGTGGGTCTTACGCTCCTCGGCAGCCAGATGATAGGCGTCAGTACAGTACAGGGCGTAGGGTTCCAGTTGACCCCAGAGAGCCAGGCTTCGACGCGCGATCCATTATCGTGCAAGGGTTGGTCGACCGGAACAGAGCCCATCGAGGCGCACTCGACAGAGATGTACCCACGAGCAGTCGAGTACATGTTTCTGGTCCTGAATGTTTCAGCAGAGCTATCAGAGCCGCAGTTATCCCCCCCAATTTCAGGTTGGCAACAGGAGTCAGCAAGTTCACTGGTGAGTCTAAGCCTGAAACTTGGCTTGAAGACTACCGAGTGGCAGTTCAGATCGGTGGTGGGAACGACGAGGTGGCCATGAAGCATTTGCCCCTCATGTTGGAAGGTTCTGCCAGGGCATGGTTGACTCAATTACCTCCTAGCAGCATTTACACTTGGGAAGATCTGTCCCGAGTGTTCGTCAGAACGTTTGAAGGGACTTGCAAGCGACCAGCGGGATTGACAGAGTTGCAAGTCTACGTGCAGAAAACTAATGAGACTCTCAGAGAGTATATTCAGAGGTGGATCACTTTGCACCACACTGTGGAAAATGTCTCTGATCATCAGGCAGTATGCGCCTTCAAAGACGGCATCAAGAACAGAGAACTGAGTTTGAAATTTGGTCGAACCGGTGACATGACCTTGAGTCGGATGATGGAGATTGCTACCAAGTACGCCAACGGCGAAGAAGAAGACCGACTCCGAAGCGGCAAGCACAAGCCGAGTCAGTCGGAAAAAGGAAACGCCAGTCGGAAACAGAAGCGGAAGGCTGAACCGGCAGCTCCTGGAGAGGCTCTGGCCGTGACTCAAGGAAAGTTTAAGGGGAAACCAAAAGGATCCTGGAACCCCAAGAAGGTAAAGGATAAAGAAGGGAACGACGTGATGGATATGCCGTGTCACATTCACACGAAGAAAGATGAAGAGGGGAATATCATTTACCCAAAGCACACCACTCGCCAATGTCGACTCCTGATCCAGCAGTTTCAGGGAAAACAGTCTAAGGACAAGGAGAAGGAGTCGGACAAGGCCGAAGACAAAGAGGACAGTGAGGGAGGATATCCGCATATCAACTCCACTCTGATGATCTTTGCAGATGTGGAAAGCAGAAGTCGACTGAAAGTGATTAACCGAGAGGTGAACATGGTTGCCCCAGCAAAGGCAAATTATCTGAAGTGGTCTCAAACACCCATCACATTCGACCAATCTGATCACCCGACTCATATTGCCACCCCCGGGAGGCAAGCTTTGGTGGTCGATCCAGTTGTCGAAGGCACTCGACTGACAAAGGTGCTGATGGATGCTGGAAGTGGGCTGAACTTATTGTATGCAGACACATTGAAAGGTATGGGCATTCCGATGTCCCGACTGAGCACTAGTAACATGAGCTTCCATGGAGTTATACCAGGGAAGAAGGCCGAGTCACTCGGCCAGATAGCTTTGGACGTAGTGTTTGGTGATTCGAAGCATTTTCGCAAAGAAAAGTTGACGTTTGAGGTCGTGGATTTTCAAAGTGCATATCATGCCATTTTGGGGAGACCAGCCTATGCACGGTTCATGGCTCGACCATGTTACGTGTACCTCAAATTGAAGATGCCCGGTCCCAAAGGTGTGATCACTGTCACCGGTGATAGGAAAAAGGCAGAGGAGTGCTTTCAGAAGGGCTCCAAGATTGCCGATTCCCAAGTGACAGCGGTCGAGTTCGAAGAATACAAGCAAAACGCAGATCCGAGTGACTTGCTGCGATCCAAGAAGCCCGCCACAGAGTCTGCATTCCAGTCGTCCGGCGAGACGAAGCCTGTTCACATTCACCCGACCGACCCCGAAGCAGCTCCGACCGGCATCTCCACAACACTCGACCCAAAATAGGAAGAAGCGCTCATCCAGTTCCTCCGTGAGAACTGGGACATTTTTGCATGGAAGCCCGCTGACATGCCAGGTGTTCCCAGGGGACTGGCTGAGCATCGCCTAAGAGTCGACTCGTCTGCAAAACCAGTCAAAGAACATCTTCGGCGGTCCGCCGTCCAGAAGAGAAAGGCCATCGGTGAAGAAGTAGCTCGACTGTTGGCGGCAGGATTTATCCGAGAGATATACCACTCCGAGTGGCTCGCTAATGTCGTCATGGTTCCTAAGAAGGACAAGTCGCTCCGAATGTGCATTGATTTCAAGCACATCAACCGGGCCTGCCCGAAAGATCACTTTCCTCTCCCTCGCATAGATCAAATTGTTGACTCGACCGCAGGATGCGAGAGGTTGTCTTTTTTAGATGCTTACTCCGGGTACCACCAGATCCGTCTGTACGGGCCCGATGAGGTAAAAACAGCTTTCATCACTCCATTCGGGTGCTTCTGCTATATCACCATGCCATTCGGCCTCAAGAATGCCGGAGCCACATTTATGCGAATGATTCAGAAGTGTCTACTCACCCAAATCAGTCGGAATGTGGAAGCTTATATGGACGATATTGTTGTCAAGTCACGAAAAGGTTCCGACCTGCTCGCTGACCTCGCCGAAACATTTGCCAACCTCAGAAGGTATGATATCAAGCTCAATCCATCAAAGTGCACATTTGGAGTTCCTGGTGGCAAGTTACTCGGTTTTCTCGTTTCCGAACGGGGAATCGACGCTAACCCAGAGAAGATTGGCACTATTCTCCGAATGAAACGCCCTGTGCGAGTGCACGATGTCCAGAAGCTTACTGGATGCTTGGCCGCATTAAGTCGATTCATCTCACGACTCGGTGAAAAGGCACTGCCTCTTTACCGACTGATGAAGAAGGCTGACAAGTTCGAGTGGACTCCAGAAGCTGATGCAGCGTTTGCCGAGCTAAAAGCTCTGCTCTCCACCCAGCGGGTGCTTGCTGCTCCAATCAGCAAAGAGCCTCTGTTGCTCTACATCGCAGCCACAGGACAAGTCGTCAGTACTGTGCTAACGGTCGAGCGGGAAGAAGAAGGAAAAGCTCTCAAAGTTCAGCGCCCAGTGTATTATTTGTCTGAAGTCTTGACTCCATCCAAGCAGAGATATCCTCATTATCAGAAGCTTGTGTATGGAATATACATGACCACAAAGAAGGTTGCTCATTATTTCTCTGACCATTCCATCACAGTCGTCAGCGACGCTCCACTATCAGAGATTTTGCACAACAGAGATGCAACTGGTCGAGTGGCCAAATGGGCGATTGAACTTCTTCCCCTTGATATCAAGTTTGAGGCAAAGAAAGCCATTAAGTCCCAGGCGATAGCAGATTTCCTCGCCGAGTGGATTGAACAACAGCAGCCGACTGAAGTTCACTTGGAGCATTGGACCATGTTTTTCGATGGCTCTAAGATGTTGAATGGTTCCGGTGCTGGGGTTGTCCTGGTTTCCCCCAGAGGAGATAAGCTCAGATATGTGCTCCAGATTCACTTTGATTCCTCCAACAATGAGGCAGAATATGAGGCCCTCCTATATGGGTTGCGCATGGCCATTTCACTCGGCGTTCGTCGCCTAATGGTCTATGGCGACTCGGATTTAGTGGTCAATCAGGTGATGAAAGAGTGGGACGTGAGAAGCCCAGCCATGACTGGATACTGCAGTGCAGTGAGGAAGCTGGAGAAGAAGTTCGAGGGGTTGGAGCTCCATCATATACCCCGACTGAAAAATCAAGCAGCTGATGATCTAGCAAAGATAGGTTCCAAGAGAGAAGCCATTCCGAGTGGTGTGTTCTTGGAGCATATACACACTCCGTCAGTCAAAGAAGATCCTTTCACCGAAGAAACTCCGCAGCCCAAGAGCGCCACAGATCCGATTGAAGTTGAAGTCCCAGCGGTGGTCGACTTGATCATGGAGGTTTTGGTGGTCATTCCCGACTGGACGATTCCGTATGTCGCATATATCTTGAGGAAAGAGCTTCCGGAGGATGAGGAAGAGGCTCGACAGATCGTCCGTCGATCTAAGGCCTTTACCGTAATCAAAGGACAATTATACAGAGAAAGCGCGACTGGAGTCGGTCAGAAGTGCATAACACCAGAAGAAGGTCGACTCATCCTCAATGATATTCACTCGGGGACCTGTGGTCATCATGCGTCCTCTCGGACCATCGTGGCCAAAGCATACCGAGCCGGATTTTACTGGCCCAAGGCGAATGAGATGGCAAAAGAGATAGTAGATAAGTGCGAGGGATGTCAGTTCTACTCGAATATGTCGCACAAGCCTGCGTCAGCTTTGAAGACCATCCCACGCGTCTGGCCTTTTGCAGTTTGAGGGCTGGACATGATCGGTCCTTTGAGAACAGGACGAAGTGGCTTCACGCATGTACTGGTGGCAGTCGACAAGTTCACCAAGTGGATCGAGGCTAAACCAATCAAGAGCCTTGACACCGGTACTGCTGTTAGCTTCATCAGGGAACTAATATTCAGATATGGAGTCCCGCACAGCATCATTACGGATAATGGGTCGAACTTTGACTCAGAGGAATTCAGAGCTTTCTGCGACTCCCAGGGCACACGGGTCGACTACGCATCAGTCGCCCATCCGCAGTCGAATGGACAAGCAGAGCGAGCTAATGGACTGATTCTCAAGGGACTGAAGCCTCGACTGATGCGTGATCTCAAACACGCGGCTGGAGCTTGGGTCGACGAACTTCCATCTGTACTCTGGGGACTGCGGACCACGCCTAATCGGTCGACCGGAAGAACTCCATTCTTCTTGGTCTATGGAGCTGAAGTAGTCTTGCCGAGTGATCTTCTCCACAATGCTCCTCGAGTTGAAATCTACAACGAAGCAGAAGCTGAACAAGCGCGGCAGGACGCAGTCGACCTTTTAGAGGAAGAAAGGGAGATGGCTCTGATCCGATCGACCATCTACCAACAAGTTCTGCGCCGTTTCCATGCCCGAAATGTGAGAGGTCGAGCCTTCCAGGAAGGGGATTTGGTTCTCTGAGTGGATCAGCACAAACCACACAAGCTTGCTCCTTCTTGGGAAGGCCCCTTCATCGTCACCAAGGTTCTCCACAACGGGGCGTACCGTCTTTACAACGTCGAGCATAATATCGACGAGCCCCGAGCTTGGAACGCGGAGCTACTCCGCCCATTTTACACTTAAGTCTTATCACTCGGATGAGTTGCAATAAAGTACTTTTGTACACAATATCTGTCACTTTTTATTTTTATTTTCCAATAAAATTCCCCTCAGTGGGTGACTTAGTTGCGAATCCGTTTCGCCTAAGTTTGTAAAAATCCTACCGAGTGGTGAGCCAGACTCCCACTCGGAGGCTTAGCTGCGAATCCGTTTCGCCTAAGTTTGTAAAAATCCTACCGAGTGGTGAGCCAGACTCCCACTCGGAGGCTTAGCTGCGAATCCGTTTCGCCTAAGTTATCAAAATCCTACCGAGTGGTAAGCCAGCCTTCCACTCGGAGGCTTAGCTGCAGCCTTGTGCTCGCCTAAGTTATCAAAATCCTGCCGAGTGAAGAGCAATCCTCTCACTCGGAGGCTTAGCTGCAGCCTCGTGCTCGCCTAAGTTATCAAAATCCTGCCGAGTGAAGAGCAATCCTCTCACTCGGGGGCTTAGCTGCAGCCATGTGCTCGTCTAAGTTATCAAAATCCTACCGAGTGGTAAGCCAGCCTTCCACTCGGAGGCTTAGCTGCAGCCTCGTGCTCGCCTAAGTTATAAAAATCCTACCGAGTGAAGAGCAACCCTCTCACTCGGGGGCTTAGCTGCAGTCCAAGCACTCGCCTAAGTTGTGAAAATCCTACCGAGTGAAGAGCAATCCTCTCACTCGGAGGCTTAGCTGCAGCCTCGTGCTCGCCTAAGTTATCAAAATCCTACCGAGTGGTAAGCCAGCCTTCCACTCGGAGGCTTAGCTGCAGCCTCGTGCTCGCCTAAGTTATAAAAATCCTACCGAGTGAAGAGCAACCCTCTCACTCGGGGGCTTAGCTGCAGTCCAAGCACTCGCCTAAGTTGTGAAAATCCTACCGAGTGAAGAGCAACCCTCTCACTCGGGGGCTTAGCTGCAGCCCTGTGCTCGCCTAAGTTACAAAAATCCTACCGAGTGAAGAGCAACCCTCTCACTCGGGAGCTTAGCTGCAGTCCAAGCGCTCGCCTAAGGTATAAAAACCCTGCCAAGTGAAGAGCAACCCTCTCATTCGGAGGGCTTAGCTGCAGCCCAGTGCTCGTCTAAGTGGACTAAAGAATAAGTCGATTGCAGCACAGGCACCTTGCTTTGAACCTGCAAATGACATTCCGAGCCGAAGGCAATCGTATTCAAGCACCAAATCCAAGTTTGAATCGACATCTAAAGGAACCGAAAGTGCTCAGGCGTCAAGCCTGTTAAGGTTTGTCGGTTACAATTTCACTCGGCATACCGAGGCAAATTTAAAGCGTCGAGCCAGAAGAAGTTTTTTACCCCTCCTGTGGAGGGCTGGAAGGTGCAACAAATTCATCAAGGTCAATCCCGTCGGCGATCCGAGTGGCAGCTGCAAGGAAAGTTTCCATAAAGGATCTGAAGTCGTGCTTCTTGGTATTGGCCACCCGAAGGGCCGCCAGCTTCTCTTCTCGCGCATCTTTGCAGTGGACTCGGGCCAGACACAGAGCGACATCTGCACCACACCGAGCCGAGGACTTCTTCCACTCCTGCACTCGACCAGGGATCGTGTTCAAGCGGGCCATCAGCGACTCAAGGTCATTCTGAAGTGTCTCCTCAGGCCAGAGCGTCGAGTCGATGTGAGATGTGGCGGCCTTCAGCCTTGCGAGATAGTCCACGACAGCTGCAACACGAGACTCCAGTCGGAAAACATCCATGGCAACTTCGTCGTTCACCGGAGAATTGACGGGGTCAAGGTTTGGCTCCAGTCGGCTGGTTTCTTCTTCAAAGTTTTGACAAAATTCTGCAAGGGTGATCACTAAGTCAAGGAGATAGTCGAATGGAAAAAGCCACAATTGGAAATATTTGCCAAACATGGAGGTCTACCTTCAAGCATAAGGAACAACTTCTTGGCAAGGCCACTCAGGAAGGCCTCCAGTTCAGTTTTCTTCTCAGTCAATTTGCTGACTTGGTCGGTCAGGGCAGCTTTGTCAGTTTTCAGTCGACTGACCTCCTTGTTGGCAATCCCAAGAGCAGCTTTCAGATTGGTATTGTCTTGTTCGAGCTTGGTGACTGAAGCTAACTTCTCGTCAGCAAGCTTGATCTTCTCAGCTAGCTCAAGGTCTTTCTTCTGCTGGGCCTCCCTTACCTTACCTGCAAGTTACAGCAAGATCAGATGCTGAAACAAGCAAGGGGAAAAGCAGTCGTCAGGATCTCACCAAACATACCTTCGGTCTCCTCCTTTGCCTTTGTCAGCTTCTCCTGAACCAGCTTCAAGCTCAGCTCGACTTGAGTATGTTTTTGTTCCAGCTCTGAGTAGCGAGCCACAAGATCACAGGAGTTCTGTGAAGAACCAATCGACTAAATGTCAAATATAATTCACTTCCGAGTGAAAAAGGGATAAACACACGTTTCTAAGACTACAGCCAAATACAAGCATTCGACCGTAGTCTCGGGGACTACACCCAGTGGGTGCACTCAGCGTGCCCCCACTAATCCTGTTGAAGACAAAGTCGACCAGTCGACCTCAAAAAAAAAAGAAAAAAAAGAGAGATGCATTCTCTAAGACTGTGATCAACTGCAAGCAGTCGACCACAGTCTCGGGGACTACACCCAGTGGGTGCACTCAGCGTGCCCCCACCGGTTTGTGAAATCCAGTCGACATAGTCGACTGAAAGAAAAATTGATGTCATAAAGCCTAAAGCCGACTGCCAGCAGTCGACCTTAGCCTTGGGGACTACACCCAGTGGGTGCACTCAGCGTGCCCCCACTGGTTTGTGAAGTCCAGTCGACCAGTCGACTGACAGAAAGATTGACATCATAAAGCCTAAGGCCGACTGCCAGCAGTCGACCTTAGCCTTGGGGACTACACCCAGCGGGTGCACTCAGCGTGCCCCCGCTAACACGGAGTTTATTCGACACACCCAGTGGGTGACTAATATAAATTCCGGAAAAGAAAAGTTTTTGGTAGCATATCCAACAGAACAAACAGCGGTCGACTGACCTGGACATTGCTTTGGAGGGCAGAACTGGCGTCATAAGCTGCCTGGCTCGCGTCCCGGATGGTCTTCAGCTGCTCCATCATGAGTCCCGCCTGGCGTATTGCCTCCTTCGCTGCGCCAGCTTGGTCCTCTGGGACGTGGTGCGTCGTAAAGAGGGAGGGCTGCTGAGCACTCGTCAGTGGATTTGTGAAGGACACCGTGTGTCGAGTGGTGTTCCCTTCCTCCACAGTCAGAATCTCAGGCGCCGTCACATCCTGAGGTACCTTACTGGCAGACGCTTTCCGACTCCTCCTGCGTGTCAGTGGTTCTTCATCCTCGTCGTCGTCAGGGAGATTGATAACAGTGTTGGGTGGAGCTGCGGAGAAGGATCAGGATCAGAGATCGCGAGTCAGTCGACTAAGAACGGTGTTAAGAACACATTACCTGGATTCGAAGTTGCTGCATCCTCCATCTCGTGGTCATCAGCCCGGGCCGAGGTCTCAGAAGTAGCAGCACTGCAACTCCAAAGGATCAGTCGACTAACTTCAGCGTCGACCAGAGATAAAGTTCGCACAGAATAAGAAAATATGAGCAGCACAATTACCCTGATATGGTGGGGATGGACACCTTCATCTTCGGCAGGAGCTTGGTCGGCTTTGGCGGAGCCCCCCTAGGCTGCTTCGGCGCCTTTTCAGTCGGCGCTGGAGAAGTGGTCCTAGGGCGCTTGGTCGACTACGTCGCAACCCCCTTGCCACGTTCAGTCGAAGGGTCGTGGACGAGCTTCGACCGCCTTTCCAAGCGCGGTGGCACGACCTCCTCCTCTTCCTCCTCGTCTTCGGCGTCATCATCATCGCTGTCGTCATCATCATCGTCGTCGTCGTCCCCTGCAACGTCCGAGTCCCATTCCTCCTCGTCCTGGCTCTCGCCCCCACTCGCCTCACCCTCCTCAGTCGGAGTTTGTGCCCCATTGGGCATCGAGTACAGCTCGGTGAGGGCCTAGCAGATATCAAGACAATGATCAGTCGACCAGTCGGCAGAGTAAACAGAGATGAATGCGACAAGAATGCAGTGGAGAGCAGGGCAAGTGTACCTTATCTGGATCACTGTTGTGGTCGAGTGGAGGAATCCTTCTGGCTCCGCGTGGGTTGTCCTTGTTTCCGGTGACGGCTACCATCCATCTTTCCAGAGTGACATCGTCGACTGCTTCTGGATGGACTCTAGTCTCGTCTTCGGTCCCACAGTACAACCACATGCAGTGGCTCCGGAACTGGAGAGGCTGGATGCGACGCCTGAGGAAAACCTCCAGGAGGTCCATGCCCGTCACTCCCTCCCGAACCAACTGCACCACGCGCTCCATCAACATCTTCACGTTAGCTTTCTCCTCCGGAATCAGCTTCAGAGGGGAAGGCTTGCTCACTCGGTCCATGGTGAACGGAGGGAGTCCACTCGACTGCCCTGGCGTCGACTGGACCTGGCAGTAGAACCAAGTCGACTGCCAGCCTCTGACGGACTCGGGAAAGGTCATGGGCGGGAAGGTGCTCTTATTCCTCACCTGAATCCCCAGGCCTCCGCACATTTGGACGACTCGGGTTCTCTCATCACCTGGGCTCGCCTTCTTCACGGTCTGAGATCGACACGTGAATATATGTTTGAACAAACCCCAGTGCGGTCGACAGCCCAAGAAACCCTCACACATGGACACGAACGCGGCAAGATAGGCAATGGAGTTTGGGGTAAAGTGGTGGAGCTGCGCTCCGAAGAAGTTCAAAAAGCCACGAAAGAAAACACTCGGTGGCAAGGAAAACCCGCGATCAACATGGGTGGCCAAAAGCACACACTCACCCTCTTCTGGCTGGGGCTGCCACTCCTTCCCCGGAAGCCTCGCATCTCCGTGGGGGATCAAGCCCTCGTTGGCCATGTCGAGGAGGTCATTCTCCGTGATGGTCGACTGGATCCAGTCTCCTTGGACCCAGCCCTTCGGCAGGCGGGATCTAGACGAGGACCCTCCGCGGCTGGTGGATCTTCCTTTCGCCTTCTCCGATGCCAACGCCTTCTTTGCGCGCTCCAGCGCCGTCGTCTTCTCCTTGGCCATGGTCGCCGGCGAGATGCGCAAAGGGAAGTGGTGCGGGGGCGAGAGCGAGCACGCTGAGCAGGGAGGAAGGAAGCAGAGAGAGGGGAAGAATGCTAAGGCGCAGCACAGAAATCCTCGCCGGGCACATTTATAAGGTCCCTTCCGAGTGGATGACAGGTGGGCCCGGGCGATCTAATCATATCTGGAACAGTTATGTAGGCGGGATACGTGGCGAAAAAGGCGGCGCGGAGATCGAGGCGTCCATGCCCCGTCCCATCCGAACGCCGTGGTCCGCCCCGCTTCGCGCGCGCCCCAAAATTTCGCATCCCGCGGAATCCGCGAGCAACAAATCAGTCTGTCAGGCGCGGTGTTTCCGGCGATCCGTCGCTCGGAGATCGTCGAAGCCTGAAAGATCACTCGACGCAAAAACAGAATGGATCAAGTTGACTGAAGGCAATTTGTTTCCTGTCGACAAAGGGATTCTTTGGTCCAGAACAGCGCACAACCGGAGCGCAAAGGTTAATCGGAAACGACATCAACTCCTTCTTCACTCGAAGCCTCGATCCATTCGGGGGCTAATGATGGGGTTGTGTACCTAGGGTAGGATCATGGACCTGATCCAAGTAACTTACCCTAGGACATCCTTAGAAGAGGTCGCCTTCCAGTCGAACAACGAGGATTCACTCGACTGGCCTGAAGGACTCGACCACGAAGACTCACTCGACCACCAGGAGGTCAAGAGGCACTCTGCACTGCAACGGCCTGTAATCAAGTAGACTTTATGATAGTAAAGGCACTTTATGTGGGGCGTTACCAGTAACGCCCCAGACTTAACTCACCTTAAACCCTCTCCTGCGTGGGCTGGCTAGGGTCCTGGCGCACTCTATATAAGCCACCCTCCTCCACAGGCAGAAGGGTTCGGCACCTTGTAATTCATACATTCATAATCCACTCGACCGCCTCCGGGCTCCGAGACGTAGGGCTGTTACTTCTTCCGAGAAGGGCCTGAACTCGTACATCCTTTGTGCTTACAACCTCTCTATAGCTAGGACCTTGCCTCTCCATACCTACCCCCCACTCTACTGTCAGGCTTAGAACCACGACAGTGCATCTAGGACATAATCTTTCTTGGCTGCTATGAGGATGATCTTCAGGTTCCGGACCCAGTCCGAATAGTTGCTGCCATCATCTTTCAGCTTGGTTTTCTCTAGGAACGCGTTGAAGTTCATGTTGACATGAGCGTTGGCCATTTGATCTACAAGACATATTTTGCAAAAGTTTTAGATTAAGTTCATGATAATTAAGTTCATCTAATCAAATTATTTAATGAACTCCCACTCAGATTAGGCATCCCTCTAGTCATCTAAGTGTTACACGATCTGAGTCGACTAGGCCGTGTCCGATCATCACGTGAGACGGACTAGTCATCATCGGTGAACATCTCCATGTTGATCGTATCTTCCATACGACTCATGTTCGACCTTTAGGTCTCTGTGTTCTGAGGCCATGTCTGTACATGCCAGGCTCGTCAAGTTAACCCTAAGTGTTCTGCATGTGTAAATCTGTCTTACACCCGTTGTATGTGAACGTAAGGATCTATCACACCCGATCATCACATGGTGCTTCGAAACGACGAACTTTAGCAACGGTACACAGTTAGGGGGAACACTTTCTTGAAATTATTATAAGGGATCATCTTATTTACTACCGCCATTCTAAGTAAACAAGATGCATAAAACATAATAAACATCACATGCAATTATATAGCAGTGACATGATATGGCCAATATCATATAGCTCCTTCGATCTCCATCTTCGGGGCTCCATGATCATCTTCGTCACCGGCATGACACCATGATCTCCATCATCATGATCTCCATCATTGTGTCTTCATGAAGTTGTCACGCCAACGACTACTTCTACTTCTATGGCTAACGCGTTTAGCAATAAAGTAAAGTAATTTACATGGCGTTCTTCAATGACACGCAGGTCATACAAAAATTAAAGACAACTCCTATGGCTCCTGCCGGTTGTCATACTCATCGACATGCAAGTCGTGATTCCTATTACAAGAACATGATCTCATACATCACAATATATCATTCATCATTCATCACAACTTCTGGCCATATCACATCACATGACAATTGCTGCAAAAACAAGTTAGACGTCCTCTAATTGTTGTTGCATCTTTTACGTGGCTGCAATTGGATTCTAGCAAGAACGTTTTCTTACCTACGAATAACCACAACGTGATTTTGTTAACTTTTATTTACCCTTCATAAGGACCTTTTTTATCTAATCCGCTCCAACTAAAGTAGGAGAGACAGACACCCGCTAGCCACCTTATGCAACTAGTGCATGTCAGTCGGTGGAACCTGTCTCACGTAAGCGTACGTGTAAGGTCGGTCCGGGCCGCTTCATCCCACAATACCGCTGAAGCAAGAAAAGACTAGTAGCGGCAAGCAAGTTTACAAGATCTACGCCCACAACAAAATTGTGTTCTACTCGTGCAATAGAGAACTACGCATAGACCTAGCTCTGATACCACTGTTGGCGAACGTTGCAAAAAATTAAAAATTTTCCTACGGTTTCACCAAGATCCATCTATGAGTTCATCTAAGCAACGAGTGAAAGGAGAGATGCATCTACATACCACTTTGTAGATCGTGAGCGGAAGCGTTCAAAAGAACGGGGTTGAGGTAGTCGTTCTCGTCGTGATCCTATCACCGGAGATCCTAGCGCCGAATGGACGGCACCTCCGCGTTCAACACACATACGGTCAGCGTGACGTCTCCTCCGTCTTGATCCAGCAAGGGGGAATGAGAGGTTGATGATGATCCAGCAGCACGACGGCGTGGTGGTGGATGCAGCAGAACTCCGGCAGGGCTTCGCCAAGCTGCTGCGGGAGGAGGACGAGGTGTAGCAGGGGGAGGGAGACGCCAAGACTTGGGTGCGGCTGCCCTCCCCCCTGCCCTCCTTTATATAGGCCCCCAGGGGGGGCGCCGGCCCTGGGAGATGCAATCTCCCAAGGGGGGCGGCGGCCAAGGGGGGTGGAGTGCCCCCTAAAGCAAGTGGCGCGCCCCCCCCCCACCTAGGGTTTCCAACCCTAGGCGCAGGGGGGGCCAAGGGGGGGCGCACCAGCCCACTAGGGGCTGGTTCCCCTCCCACTTCAGCCCACGGGGCCCTCCGGGATAGGTGGCCCCACCCGGTGGACCCTCGGGACCCTTCCGGTGGTCCCGGTACAATACCGGGTGACCCCGAAATTTTCCCGATGGCCGAAACAACACTTCCTATATAGTTTTCTTTACCTCCGGAGCATTCCGGAACTCCTCGTGATGTCCGGGATCTCATCCGGGACTCTGAACAACATTCGGTTTGCTGCATACTCATATTCATACAACCCTAGCGTCACCGAACCTTAAGTGTGTAGACCCTACGGGTTCGGGAGACATGCATACATGACCAAGACGGTTCTCCGGTCAATAACCAACAGCGGGATCTGGATACCCATGTTGGCTCCCACATATTCCTCGATGATCTCATCGGATGAACCACGATGTCGAGGGTTCAAGCAACCCCGTATACTATTCCCTTTGTCAGACGGTATGTTACTTGCCCGAGACTCGATCGTCGGTATCCCAATACCTCGTTCAGTCTCGTTACCGGCAAGTCACTTTACTCGTACCGTAATGCATGATCCCGCTACCAGACACTTGTCACTTTGAGCTCATTATGATGATGCACTACCGAGTGGGCCCAGTGATACCTCTCTGTAACACGGAGTGACAAATCCCAGTCTCGATCCGTGTCAACCCAACAGAAACTTTCGGAGATACCTGTAGTGCACCTTTATAGTCACCCAGTGATACCTCTAGCAAAACGAACTACACGATCTTGTGCTATGCTTAGGATTGGGTCTTGTCCATCACATCATTCTCCTAATGATGCGATCGCGTTATCAATGACATCTAATGTTCATAGTCAGGAAACCATGACTATCTATTGATCAACGAGCTAGTCAACTAGAGGCTCACTAGGGACATGTTGTGGTCTATGTATTCACACGTGTATTTACGATTTCCGGATAATATAATTATAGCATGAATAAAAGACAATTATCATGAACAAGGAAATATAATAATAATCCTTTTATTATTGCCTCTAGGGCATATCTCCAATAGCAAGATTTAGACTACTCTCAGTATGAGCTCTTGGGACATCCCGTGCGAGTGCGGCGGAGGGCTGCGAGAGTGGCCCGATTTGTTCCCTCGTATCATGCCATTCGACGTGCCGAAACACATGATGATCATGATTTGATGTTTGATCTTGTATATTTGATGTTGTATTGTTGAACTATTTGTTGTATTGCAAGATAAACTATTTGTTTGAGTTGCAATAATAAAATTGAACTATTTATTGTTGATTTATTTTGTTTATGTTTGATCTTCGTGGGTTGTGTTTGGAGTGCATATGTTGTTTGTACTGAGCGCGTAGTTTTTTGCAGCGCCTGAAGCCAGCGCTCCGAGACGCGCAAAAGCTCATGATTCCGGAATGTAAACACTTTTTTAGCGTGGTAGTTGGAGATGCTCTAAGCCTTGCCAGGAGAAAGCCGCCCATCAAATCAAATTTCTGGCTGATAAGAGTAGTCTACAGACGATTCTTTAAGCAAAAGAAAATAAACGAAAGTAATAATCTCTTTGAGTTCTTCATATGTGGTAATCAGGCAGGCTATCTTCCACCGCCATCAGCAAACCAAGCTTAGCAATGCACAGATCATCGGCCAGAGCCGCCGCCGCCCTCGGTCACGTACATGGCCACGTCCACGGTGCCGCAAACAGCATTGGTCGGCTTTCGGCCCGGCCCCGGGGGCGGGGGGCGCCAGCTCTGAAGCTCGACCCTCTCGTAGAACACCAGCGTCCCCTTCGCCGGAATAATTTTCAGATCATCATTATTCTTCTGGAGGTCGAGGCGGCTCAGGCGACTCTTCTTCTCCGCGGCCGCCTCGTCGTCGCTGTCGTCTTCTCCGAGCACCAGCGCGTCCAGGAGCCGCACCTGCGCCGCCCCGATGGCCGCGGTGCAGCCGGAGGTGTGCGGCTCGTCCGTGCGGAGCACCTTCGCGCGGCCCGTGTCCTCGTCGACGTCGCAGTCCTCGCGCACGGCCTCGAGGCGGAGGCACAGGTGCCGCCATCCACCGTCCACCTGAAACTCGTAGTGTTCCTTCCACGGCTTCACGTCGGCGAGGCTGCCGGGGAGCAGCAGCGAGCATACCCTCTTCTCCTTCATGTGCTCGCCGCAGAAGTACACTTCGAGGAAGGTGTGCTTCTTCCACCCATGGCCCTCAATCTGGCAGCCTATCCTCCTTGGCTGACTTAAGATGAGATGCAGCACCTGCCGCCGGCCGGCCGGCTTCTCCGCCTCCATGTTGGCTGCGGCTGCTGCTGCTGCTGCAGGGGCTCAATGGGAGACTTGCCGACGATCGATGCGTTATTAGATTTTATTTATGGGTACAGGCCGCAGGGTTGTTACGGTGGGATAAAAAGATTTCGCTTAAGTAGTATACTAACGATGAAAATATATGGAAGTGTATACAAACTGAATTGAAAGGGTGGAGTACGGCTTCTCCTTTTCCTTTTCCTTTTGAACAAGAGATATAACTCTATCTCTGCGCCTTACATATTCAACACAGACCGGAGTTTAAAAGGAACAGATCGATGAAAAGATATTGGCCTGATGTTCGGTCTGGGAGAGCCCGGACCGAACGATCTCGTTCGAGAGCAGAAGCCCAGGCCTTTTTGCTGTGAAGAAAAAGCGAAAAATAAAGCCCTGTTTGCTATGACTAATAAAACCTGTTTTTTTTCCATGCTATGAAAAACATTGTCATGGTTCGAAAAACGGAAAATAAATTTTGAAGTGTCAGGGAATGAAAAACTAAAGGATGCCATATTGATTAGTAGAAAAAATGTCATGGTTCAAACAAAAAAATGCAATAATGCACGAAAAAATTGCCATGGTCTTTTGCCATACTATGAGAAAAAAATAGGATAGATTTTGCCATGTTCTATGAATTAAAATTGCCATGATAGTAAAACTGAAATTGCCATGGTGAAGTAGAAAAAGATGTCGAAAACACAACTAGCTAGCAAAAAAGCATCAAAGCATGAATTGGTGTATTGGGGCCGTAGTAACACTAGCAACGAACTTGAAGCCTGCACTCAAACACGCTAAGATGTAATTCAACAAAGAAGAGTGGACAATCTGCCATGCCATTGTCCATGAAATTTTATATTTGCCGTGCAACTCACCCCGTCAATGATGGAAAAAAAAACCTAGCAGCAACCATAGCAACTTAGTTGCCGCAGAAAAGCTATATTTGGTTGCCATGGAAAAAACGGAAAATAGTTGACATGCCAAACACATAAGTACATAACCAATTAATGCGATGCCTACAAATCACCGCTCCGACAACAATATTCCAAGGACTACCATTGATCCTGATTCCACCATTACACAGGAAAACCAAAAAAAAAGTGCAGGTAACAGCAAAAATGTAGAGTAATACAGTATGATGTATCAGTTTTGTTAGAATAAGTTGTAAAGAGATAGAAGGTAGTTTAAACTTGTAATCTTCTCTTATCTCTTCTTCTGTTATTCCTCTCTGTAACCAACCGGGCATCGATCTATCTCTTCTCTCGATCGATGCCTTCCTTGTAAGCCACGGCATATTCTCTATATAATACAATGCGGCCCGAGCAAAGGGTTCTACGCTTCCTCAATAACTTTACATGGTATCAGAGCCTCTTTCTCGACAGATCAGGAAAGATCGCATCTAGCTACCCCTTCGACCGAGAGAGATGTCCACCACCTCCGTTGCCATGACGGCCAGCACCGTTGGTGCGCTCACCACCTCATCATCCTCCGCCTTTGCCTCCTCCTCCACCTCCACCTCCACCCACACCTCCCTCCTCAGATCGCCACCCCAAGAGAAGCTCACGAGGGGCAACTTCCTGCTTTGGAAGGCCATCGTGCTGCCCCAGATTAAGGGCGCATAGATGGAGCACCACCTCGACACGCAGAGCCCGCCACCGCCGGCCACGATCACCATCAACAAGGAAGGCAAGGACGAACAGGTCTTCAACCTCGCACGATCCCTCTGGTACGCGCAACAGCAGCAGCTCCAAGGATTCTTGATGGGATCCCTATCCCGCGAGATCCTGGCACAGGTCGCTACGCTCTCGACGCCGGCCGAAGTGTGGCATGCTATCCACGCCATGTTTGCTGCCCAAAGCCAAGCTCAAGCAATCAACACCCGCATCGAGCTCACGAACCTTCAAAAAGGTAATATGACAATGGCTGAATATCTTGGCAAAATAAAGAGTCTCACAGATGAAGTAGCCTGCACCGCCGCCGCGCTCTTCGATCCGGAGATCGTGTCCAAGATCCTTGCCGGCCTCGACATGGACTACAACCCTGTGGTCTCGGCTCTTGCTGCGCGGGTGGAACCCATCACGGTTCAGGAGCTGTACAGCCAACTCTTGAGCTTCGACGCTCGCCTTAGTCTCCTCCACGGCACCAATGTTCGACAGTCATCCGCCAACTCTGCCTCCCGTGGACGTGGCCGTGGGCGCGGTCACCAGGGGCAACGAGGCGGCGGGTGCGGGCGCGGCAACAGCAGCGACTACACCAACAACAGCAGCAGCGGCGGGTACAACACCGGCGGCAACGGCGGCTACAACAGCAACAAGGCAGGGGGTGGTGGCTTCCACGCCAACAACCGCCGCCGTCCCTCTTCCTCACGTCCTCGTCCCCGGTGTCAGCTCGGCAAGAAGGCGGGCCATGAAGTCATGGAGTGTTGGCACAGGTACGATGAGAACTTTGTGCCTGACTCTCTCCATGTTGCTGCTGCTATGCGTGAACAAGGAGGAGAAGGAGTTTGGTACGTTGACTCTGGTGCCACGGACCATGTCACAAGTGAACTAGAACATCTCGCTCTCTGTGAACAGTACCATGGCGGTGATCAGATTCATACCGCAAGCGGTGGAGGTATGGATATCCAGCACATTGGTCAAGCTTTTATTAATTCCCCTACACTTAAACGTGATCTAGTGTTAAAAGATGTACTTCATGTTCCTCAAGCCGACAAAATCCTTGCATCCATGTCTCGTTTAGCCAATGATAATAACATCTTCTTTGAAACTCACCCTCGTTACTTTTTTATAAAGGATCGGGCAACGAGGGAACTCCTACATCACGGTAGATGCATTGGAGGTCTCTACCCCATCACATATGAAGCACTTAGTCGCAAGCATCGTCAAGTCTTCTCCGTCATCAAGCCCTCTTTGGCAAGGTGGCATCAACGATTAGGGCATCCGTCTTCGATCATTGTTAAACAAGTAGTCAATAAAGGCAATCTCTCGTTGTCACATAGTCCCATTAGTGAGTTCGTTTGTGAGGCTTGTCAATGTGCCAAGAGTCATCAACTACCTTATTCCAAGTCCAATAGTGTATCTCATGCTCCTTTAGAGCTTATTTTCAGTGATGTATGGGGTCATGCAAGAGACTCCTTTGGCAGAAAGAAATACTATGTTAGTTTCATCGATGACTTTAGCAAGTTTACCTGGATTTATTTACTTAAACACAAATCTGAAGTTTTCTCTGTGTTTCAAGAGTTTCAAAAACTTGTTGAACGACACTTTGACAAGAAAATCTTGACAGTCCAAAGTGACTGGGGAGGGGAGTATGAAAAACTCAACTCTTTCTTCCGTAGCATAGGCATTGAACATCATGTGTCTTGTCCTCATGCTCACCAACAAAACGGCTCCGCTGAGCGGAAACATCGCCACATTGTTGAAGTTGGTTTATCTCTCCTTGCCCATGCATCTATGCCTCTCAAGTACTGGGATGAAGCATTCATTACTGCCACATATCTCATAAATCGTCTCCCTAGTAAAGTCATTGGCAACATCACTCCATTGGAGTGGTTATATCGTCAAAAACCTGATTACAACTCTCTCAAAATCTTTGGGTGTGCTTGCTATCCCAATCTCCGTCCTTATAATCGTCATAAACTTGAGCTTCGTTCTACTCAATGTGTCTTTATTGGCTACAGTAATCTTCATAAAGGATACAAATGCCTAGAAGTTGCAACTGGACGGATTTATATTTCTCGAGATGTCGTTTTTGATGAAACTCTCTTTCCGTTTGCTAAACTTCATCCAAACGCCGGAACCCTCCTTCGTACTGAGATAACACTGCTCCTAGATCACGGGGGTGAATTAAATAAAACTGACAATGTGCAAAATTCTGTTGATACAAATGGTTCTGATGCTGGTTGTGCAAGGTTGGGGCATCATTTTATGTGTGCAGAACAGGACAAAGTTGGTGCAGAAAACGAAGCTGATTCACCCGGTGGCAGCGGCGCACGAAAAGAAGCTGATTCACCTGGTGGCAGTGGCGCGCGATCTGGTGCTGATTTGCGCATCAGCGCTGTCCCTATCGTCATGCGATCCGGTGCAGATCGACATGCAGCCAATCAGGCGCATGCCAGCGCGGGCCCGTCTCGGCCTGACGCGGCTGTGGCCGACAGCCTCCACCCGGAGGAACCCACCACTCCACGCGCCAGCCCACGCGCGGGCGAAACCGCGTCTCCACGCGGCGCCGCATGAGCCGGGAGTTCGCGGATCGAACCAACCGTCGCTGACTGCGGGGCGCCCGCGGGGTCTGCGCGCGAATCGCCCTCGGATCACGGGCCGGGCTCCTCTGCAGATCTTGTGCACGAATCTGTCTTGGATCCGGAGCTGGGATTGTCTGTGCAGGATTCCACAGCATCTGCTGCACCAGGATCTTCTGCGCCCACAGCACCAGTGGCTTCTCGACGACATACTCGCTCACAGTCAGGCATTACCAAAGCAAAAGAATACACTGATGGTACGGTCAGGTATAATACAGTGAAACGTGCTTTTCTTAGTAATATTGGTGAACCAACAAATCTGCATGATGCTCTTGCTCACAAAAATTGGAAAGAAGTTATGGATCATGAATATGATGCACTTATGAAAAATAAAACATGGCATTTAGTACCACCAAGGCAGGGTCACAATGTTATTGATTGTAAATGGGTATACAAGATAAAGAGAAAATTTGATGGAAGCATAGACAGATACAAGGCTAGAGTAGTTGCTAAAGGTTTCAAACAGAGATTTGATATTGATTATGAAGACAAATTTAGTCCTGTTGTTAAGTCTGCTACTATTCGGCTTGTACTGTCTATTGCTGTTTCTAGAGGATGGAGCTTACGCCAGCTAGATGTTCATAACGCATTTCTTCATGGTGTTCTTGAGGAAGAAGTGTTCATGCGGCAACCACCAGGATATGAGGACCGAAGGTACCACACTATGTCTGTAAGTTGGATAAAGCTTTGTATGGTTTGAAACAAGCCCCAAGAGTTTGGTACTCAAGGTTGAATATGCAACTACAGCAACTTGGGTTTACACCATCAAAAGCAGATACCTCGTTGTTCTTTTATCATAGAGATAATATCACTATTTTTGTACTTGTCTATGTTAATGATATAATTGTGGCTAGTTCCAGTGCACATGCTACCACTTGTTTGCTTAAGGATCTGAAGTTGGAGTTTTCTCTCAAGGACTTGGGTGATCTACACTATTTTCTTGGTATAGAAGTTAATCAGATAAAAAATGGTATACTTCTTACACAAGAAAAGTACACCACTAACATACTCAGGAGAGTGGGATCGGAAAATTGTAAACCTGTGAGTACACCAATCTCAACTTCAGAAAAACTTACAGTTGAAAGTGGAGAGGTGCTTGGACCAGAAGATGCAACAAAGTATAGGAGTGTTGTTGGTGCTCTGCAATATTTGACTCTTACTCGTCCTGACATTTCTTATTCTGTTAATAAGGTATGTCAATATTTGCATGCACCTAGAACGACTCATTGGACTGCAGTGAAAAGGATTTTGAGGTATCTTAAATATTCAGAAGGTCTTGGACTTCAGATTACCAAGTCATTATCTATGCTTGTTACTGCATACTCTGATGCAGACTGGGCAGGGTATGCCGATGACAGAAGGTCCACAGGTGGTTTTGCTGTATTTCTGGGAACAAATCTTGTGTCATGGAGTGCAAGAAAACAGGCAATTGTCTCTAGATCAAGTACAGAGGCTGAGTATAAAGCACTAGCTAATGCTACAGCTGAGGTAATGTGGATACAGACTTTGCTATATGAGCTTGGGATCAAGGCTCCACAAGCTGCAAGACTATGGTGTGATAATATTGGTGCAACCTATCTCTCAGCTAATCCTGTTTTCCATGCAAGAACCAAACATATTGAAGTTGATTTTCACTTTGTCAGAAAAAGAGTAGCTCGAAAGCTACTTGATATTCGTTTTGTACCAACTGGTGATCAACTTGCTGATGGCTTCAGAAAACCTCTTACTACAGAAAGATTGAATGAGTTCAAGAACAATCTTAACCTTGGTAAAGTTTATTCGGTTCAGATTGAGGGGGAATGTTAGAATAAGTTGTAAAGAGATAGGAGGTAGTTTAAACTTGTAATCTTCTCTTATCTCTTCTTCTGTCATTCCTCTCTGTAACCAACCGGGCATCGATCTATCTCTTCTCTCGATCGATGCCTTCCTTGTAAGCCACGGCATATTCTCTATATAATACAATGCGGCCCGAGCAAAGGGTTCTACCCTTCCTCAATAACTTTACAAGTTTATCTCCAACGTGCACTACTTAGTTCTTGTATTCGTGTATACAACTGTGCATCCATCCGTGTCATGTCTATACCTTGTGGATCTCCATGCCGACAGGAATTGAGAGAGAGAGAGGGAGAGATTGTAACAGGAGTAATTGATAGCGAGAGATTTTCGCGTAGGAATTGTTTTAGCAAAATTACTGCACGTACGATGCTTAGTTATACGATTTTTGTATGATTTCTGATCGGGTGGTGGGCAGTGGCTTGCTCTGACACAAGGACGGTGTGATCTACAGTGTTGTATGAAAATCGTAAGGAAATAATCGTATGCATAGCAATGCTCTTTTTTTAGATGTTTCATGGGAGGAATTGAGAGAGAGATTTATGGGAGGAATTTAGTTTCACTCATTTCTTGAATAGGCTTCAAAAGTATATAATGAAATGCTGTGCGCTCGTTGTACTGAATAGAAAAGATAAATATACATTTAGATATGCATCACTTAGTGTAATTGTTGGATAACTGAATTATTTATGCGCACAAATGGTTGTTTTATCTATTGTTTCTTGGATTTTGTTATAGCCATACACATCGACATTTTGATAGATAACTCACTATCTTTCCATGTAAATATAGATATTTTTCAAGAAGGGGTGATTGACATATGGAACTAAATAAATATTGACAAGAACTAGTGTTTTTCTGCTGCAACGACTCATTGACACTGCTATGGTAGTGGTTTCTTCCACGTTGTTTCACCGCTATGACAACATTTTAATCGTCTATCCCCGTTGCAACGCGCGGGCAATTTTCTAGTACTTAATAAAAGGTTCCTCTTTCACCCTTTTTTTCCCACCACCCTTTCGTCCAAACTTCTCCGTATGATAATCAATCATCTTAATTTACTTACATTCTAAATCAATTTCACTATTTCACAAAAAAATCCACTCTAGTTTACTTATCAAATAATCTATGAGGTAAATCACGAGCATAATTTGATAAATATTTATTTACAAAATCGCATTCATATGGCAAGTAGGTCACAAGATAATGTACTTCAATATTTATATCTCGTAACAACACACGGGCATTGTCCTAGTACATTAAGAAACACATGCATACTAAAAAGGGCCATCACTGGTAAATCCTATTTTAGGGCCAAAAATAGAGTGCAAGCCATTGGTTTGTAATGCCTGCCCATTAGCCTCCACCCTTTTCCGGTTATAGGAAGCTTCTCGAAGCTTTTATTTTTTATCTTTTATCATTTTGATGTTTTTTGCCGAGGTTTCTTACTCAGTGTTTTCCCACTTTTTTTCTGTTATTTTTTGTATTAAAAATCATGAATATTTTCAAAAATCAATGTTTTTTTCAAGTTCCTGAACTTCTCTAAAGTTTGTGAATGTTTATTCAATTCAAGGACTTTTTAAAATTCATAGATACTTTTCAAGTGGCGAACATTTATTGAGGTTCTTGAATATTTTCTAAATTTCTGAACATTTATAAATTAATAAAAAATAGTTCATGATTTTTTTAAATACACAAAAATAATTGATTCACTAAAAAAAATCAAAGTTGACAAAAAATAATAGTATTTTTTATCAGAGACATGTGACATCAAAAACAAAAACGAGCAACAAAAAACTATCAAACTAAACTGTTCTAGGCGAGCGAGCGGGCGCAAACTATTTGGCGTACTAGTGGTGAGTCCAGTGCCATGCCCGCCATTGGGCGATTTTAGAAATTTAAAATTTGTTTGAGCGTTTTGGGGGTGGTACGTCTTCCATGTATCAATAATTTTTGTTAAGTATGGTATATTTACATCACTTATACATACTTTTGGCTTCTTTTGTATCATTTTTACTGGCCTAACATATGAATTCAGTGCCAAGTGTCGGCTACTGTTTTCTAGTGTTTTTGATTAAAAAAAAGATATATTTGAGAATAAAAAAATACGAAAAATGTGTTTGCAAAGTTTCACTAGTAGGAGGAGGTCAATATGGGCCTAGGCCTACCTGAAGAGGCGCCATTCGGCCTCCACGAACCCCCTTCTTGTGGCCTAGGTCCAAGCTGCAAGCTGTCACCGTGTGGGTAGTTGGACGCTTCCCTGGTGGCATACACATTGAGAGTGCTTTCGCAACCGACTAGATTTTAACTCTATCTATCGCATACTAGGGGTGCAGCGAACATGCGGGCGCTCCTTACAATGCAACCACATCAATTACACTCGTGCATATGAACATAGCCTCCACCTATTGCGCATGATGCAACCAGAAGGGTCTATACTCGGGCATACGACTTCACGCACCACCGCCAAGTATGTGGCATCGCTACAGCGAACGAGAATCTCACATCGATCGATCATTACAGGGGCCTCATACTACCGCGCACGATTGCAACATCTCACGCGTACGGCCTCTCCAACTATCTTGCACCACCGCCAAGCCTGCAGGATGGTATAGCGAGAGTCTCGCATTAATAGATCGATTCAGTTCTCTCTAATGCATCGTCTCGCGCATGCAACGAGGGCCTCCAACTATCTCCCACGAGCATTAGTCAATCGGTCAGGGGCCTACAACTGCCGCGCATGAGCATTGACCGAGTCTCGCATCAATCGCTCGAGCTCAGTAATGCGAAGACTTGCACACATACGGGATCGTGCAAAGACCCTACATATCGCTCGAGCCGACCACCTGCCGTATACCGTGCGAGAGGCGGAACCCATCCGAGAAATCACCGAAAAATTATCGTCCTCACTTCTATCATGATTTTTTACGTTATGGAAGACTCAAAGAATGTCATAAAGGTGCGCCACCAGCCCGCCCAGGACCAAAATTCACTTTTTTGTCTTAAAATTTGTCATAGAAGTAGGTGGCCAGCACATCCATGACAATACGTTTTTCATCACTATTATTTTCATGAAAGTGTCACTCATGACAAAAAATAAGTTCATCCGGGACAAAATATCACGGAGGTGTATATTTCTTGTAGTGAATACAAATTGTCACCCATCATTCAATAATTGTCCTTTTGAAGTGTTGTATGGTCACAATCCTAGATATTTTGGACTTACTCCTTCTGATATAGTGGGACCTTTGGATGTGCAATAGTGGTTGGATGACACAGAAGTAGCTAACAGTTTATATATGAGACAACACTTGCTGAGAACTCAACAGAGAATGATGGTTCAGGCTGACAGGCTACAAATTGAAATACTTTTTTTGTGGGAGATGAAATCTTTCTAAAATTGCAACCATATGTGTAAACCTCAATTGCTCAACGCTCGAATTGCAAGCTTGTGTTTAAGTATTATGGTCCTTATCCTCTCATTGAGCGAACTGGAGAAGTGGTTTACAGACTACAGTGACCTGATAGTAGCAAGATTCATCATGTATTTCATGTTTCTCAATTGAAGAAATGTGTGCGGCCTCCACTCAAGGTACACCATGAATTGCCTTCTTTCAGTTCACCTTTTCAAGTCCCTGTCATGATTTTGCAACACCGCGTTTGTAGAGGTGGAAAATGTATGGTGGCTCAAGTTTTGATGGATTCGAGTGATGCTTCACCTTAAGAGGTGACTTGGGAAGACTTAGACTTCCTGAAGCAAACTTCGTGAGGGTGTTGTCTTGGGTGCTAGCTGCTACTCAAGATCAGGGAATGTCGGCAACTCAGCAGGTGAAGGCAATGGAGTAGAAGAGAGGGACACACCAACTACAAATCGTGGGCCTGAAGCTTGGTCAACTCAACTGTGTCAACCACAGTGGCTTGCAGGCCCGAACCGAAACCGGGACCGTTTACCGGGTGTAACAACTGGTACCAATATAGGAGCAAGTGTGCATCGTTTATAATTGGCTAGGAAGAAGGGAAGGCTTCGGTCGGAATTCATCCCTTGTAATCAAACTACCAAACTCGTTGTGATAGTGGATGGAAGGTTAATCAGCGAGAAACAACATTTCCATACGATTTGATAGTAAGGAGTGTGAGCATGATCCTTACAAAGTTCTAGTAAATCCTTTTTATATCCCATTAAAGTATAAAATTAATATCCATCGCGCATATTTCTCATGTATAACATATTTTGAATAGGTCAAAAATATGTTTTTAATACACATGCTTGTTATTCTCAAAACATAAATAAAATACACATGCTTATTTTTGTAACAAAACATAAATAAATAATACCATAGCAGCACTCCGCCTCCGCCACCTCTGCTTACCCGAGACACCATTGTGCATTGACCAACACTGAATCAAAAAATCCACCGGTGCGCGACACGGTACCCAACCCCAAAATCGTGTAACTCCTAAATACAAATCTCTACTATTAATGAGGAATCTGTAGGTCATCGTTCGTTACCTCCCTTCCACCGATTGATAGGCCTCCCCCTCGATCATTTTTCTCTCTTCCCGACAATTTTCTCCCCTCCCACAGTTTTCCCTGCTTTATTGTTTTTTATTTCTTCCTTGGTCGTGGGTTCCTCTCTCCCACATGGTCGCGGGTTCATATCCATGTGCATATGGGAGATCTATGTTGTGCCGCATGGGGAGCTTGGAGTAACCAATAAGATACCAATTATGTTGGAAATATGATCACTTTTCGATTAATCTAATCCATGATTGAATAATAAACATGGCAATCACATTATGCAACTAATATCGATACCTAAGCATGTGAGCATGTACAATACATAGAATTGAAACATCAATAAACACAAAATATACGGCTAGCATATGAACAATCAAGTAGGAGATGAACAAATCATACCCTTCGGTTGGCCACGCCAACACAGCGGCGGCAACTGCCACCTCGGTGTCATCCACGACCTTTCTCTTGCCGGCTTCGGCGGCGGCCATGGGGTTGATTGTAGGATCAGAAGTATGTCTAGAGGGGGGGGGGGGTGATTAGACTACTTGACCAAATAAAAACTTATCATTTTCCCTATTTTAGTCTTTGGCAGATTTTAGCTAACTTAGCACAAGTCAAGCAATCTTAACACAATTCAAGCAAGCATGCAAAGAGTATATGAGCAGCGGAATGTAAAGCATGCAACTTGCAAGAATGTAAGGGGAAGGGTTTGGAGAATTCAAACGCAAGTGGAAACACGGATGTTTTTGTCGTGGTTCCGATAGGTGGTGCTATCGTACATCTACATTGATGGAGACTTCAACCCATGAAGGGTAGCGGCTGCACGAGTCCACGGAGGACTCCACCCAAGAAGGGTCCACGAAGAAGCAACATTGTCTATCCCACCATGGCTGTCGCCCACGAAGGACTTGCCTCACTAGCAGTAGATCTTCACGAAGTAGGTGATCTCCTTGCCCTTATAAACTCCTTGGTTCAACTCCATAATCTTGTCGGAGGCTCCCAAGTGACACCTAGCCAATCTAGGAGACACCACTCTCCAAGAAGTAAAAAATGGTGTGTTGATGATGAACTCCTTGCTCTTGTGCTTCAAATGATAGTCTCCCCAACACTCAACTCTCTCTCACAGGATTTGGATTTGGTGTAAAGAAGATTTGAGTGGAAAGCAACTTGGGAAGGCTAGAGATCAAGATTCATATGGTAGGAATGGAATATCTTGGTCTCAACACATGAGTAGGTGGTTCTCTATCAGAAATGTAAGTTGGAAGTGTAGGTTCGTTCTGATGGCTCTCTTCATGAATGAAGAGGGGGTGGAGGGGTATATATAGCCTCCACACAAAATCTAACCATTACACACAACTTGCCAATCTCGGTAGGACCGAATTGAGAAACTCGGTCGGACCGATTCAACAAATCTACTGACCGTTAGGATTTTCGGTGGGACTGACATGCAACTCGGTAGGACCGATATGGTTAGGGTTAGGGCATAACGTAATCTCGGTGAGAACGATTACACAAACTCGGTGGGACCGACTTTGGTAATAAGCTAACCAGAGAGTTGGTCAGGTAAACTCGGTGGCACCGGTTCGCTCATTTCGGTGAGGTCAAAATGTTATGAAAGGGAAACAGAGAGTTTACATTGCAATCTCGGTGGGACCGATCGCTCATATCAGTGGTACCGAAATGTTACGAAGGGAAACAAAGAGATTACAGTCCCATCTTGGTGAGACCAAGATCCCTATTGGTGAGACCGATTTGCCTAGGGTTTGTTGCAGTGGCTATGACATCTGAACTCAGTGACGCCGGATAGAAAGAATCGGTGGGGCCGAGTTTGACTTTTGGTTTAGGTCATATGTGGATGTGAGAAAGTAGTTGAGGGCTTTGGAGCATATCACTAAGCACTTTGAAGCAAGAACCTCATTAAGCAACACCTCATCCCTCCTTGATAGTATTGGCTTTTCCTATAGACTCAATGTGATCTTGGATCACTAAAATATAAAATGTAGAGTCTCAAGCTTTGAGCTTGAGCCAATCCTTTTGTCTTTAGCATTTTGAGGGGTCCACTTTTATCATCCATGCCATGCCATTCATTGAGCTTTCCTGAAATATTTATCTAGAAATAGCATTAGCTCAATGAGCTATATGTTGTTAGGAATCACCAAAACCAGTTAGGGATAGTTGCACTTTCAATCTCCCCCTTTTTGGTAATTGATGACAACATATAGATCAAAGCTTCGACAATTGATAATAAGATTGAAAAACATTGTCGCTTTGAGAAGTATGTGAAATGTGAGGGCTCCCCCTAAATTTGTGCATAGTTTAAGATTTGCTTTGGACTACAAATGCACAATGAGTTAGGATCATGAGTTACTCTCCCATGTCACATACATCTTGGTGGAGCGCTCAAAATGAAAATAATTAAACACATGCACTCATCACGAAGCAAAGTGAATGATCATATAGAGATAAAAGGATAATGCCATCCAACAAGCATTAATGTAGCATAGCATATGATCAAACACATGATCATCCAAGTATAACACATGCATAAAGTATATCAAACAAGCAAACAAAGTTCAACCACCAAAACAAGAGAGAATAAAAAGCAATGTTCTCTCTTGAAGCCTATGATCTATACATTTTTCTCCCCCTTTGGCAACAAGTTACCAAAAAGTTCATAGAAAATGCATAGTACTAAATCGACTCTCAGGCTTGGTCTTCAGCTGGTGGTGTAGAAATAACGCCAAGGACGAAAGAATCAGTTGATGAAGATGGAGCTGGTGGAGTAGGTGCTGGAGCTGGTGGCACTGAAGCTGTAGCTGGTGCAGATGAAGTTGCTCTGGTGTCTGGAACAGTCACCGCAGCAGATCTCTGTGCTCTGGGCACTCTAGCAAACGTATCAGTGGTAGTCTTGCCCTTCCTCTCCTGCATGTCATCCTGAAGTTTCTCAACAACTTACTGTATCTCAGTGACTTTCATATCCAAGTCATAAAACTTCTGCTCCATGATCCTCTCCAGGCTCTCCTGGTTTTGAGTCAGGGTGGCCAATCCCTTCTCAATCCTCAGAGTGGAGGCAATCAAGTAGCCAAGCTGATCTTGCTTGCTCTTCAGGAAATACTGAGATGCCTCATCAATGGTTGCCATCTTTGTAGCCTTTTCAGTCCTTACCTTCTCCTTCTTTGCTTGTGCTTGCACAGAAGATGGTTCATTTTCATCCATAACCACTGTGTTTTCCTCAAAATCTGGGTAGATGGGCATGTGTTCCTTGTCCAAGAGGTATGTGCCAGTGCCCATCTTGGAGTTGATTGTTGGCAATCCTGACAAAAGGTAATGTACTGATCCAAACTTGTGTGTTTCAATAGCAGCATCTGGGATCTCTCTGTACATATGTGCCATGGAGTTGTGATCCTTCTTATTCTTGGCATAGGCATCCAAGTCATCCTCTTTCTCCTTGGGTGCATTGATCAGATTTGCCCATTCTTCAACTGTTGATTGGTACCTAGTACCTTCAGACATCCAGACAATCCTTCCATCTGGATAGAAGTGAGCTGTGGAGTAGAACTGCATTATAAGCTCATCATTCCACTTTGTGAGCTTTTGCCCAACAAAGTCATCCACTCCACAAGCATTGAAACTCATACACTCCTGGATAATGCTCTTCATTTTCCCTGATATATTTCCAGTCCACCCATCTCATATCATAGACAATTGGCTTCTTATCAAGCAGCACTGTCTCATAGAAGTCCTGATGTTCCTTTGTATGGAACCTGTAGTCCATAGTAGTCCTTCTCCTGACAGCATAGGGATCTGTCAACCTCCATTGTCTGAGACCTGCATCCTTCCCGAGCTTCATATCCTCAGCCACTGGGTGAGCATCATTGTGATCTGGAATTTTGGGCTTCAACTTCCTCAAGACAGTTCCTCATCATCTTCTTCTTCAACAACAGCTTCAGGCACTGGGGCCTTGTTCTTCTCTCCAACAGGAATGTTCCTTGTATTCCTCTTGGGTGCAGCTTTAGGCTTTGGAGCAGCTGCCTTGGGAGCTTCTTTGGGCTTTGATGAAGCAGCCCCTGACCTGATGGCATCTCCCATAAGCTTCTGAGCTTTAGGTGCTGGTGCAACAACCTCTTCCTCTTCTTCTTCTTCTTCCATCATGGAAGGCTTTCCAACAACCCTGGCCATGGTCTTCTTGACCCTTTCCTTCCTCTTCTTCCCTTCTGCAGCAACCTCTTTGGGTTCAGATTCCAAAGGTACTTGAGTGGAGGCTCTGGCTTTAGACATGGGAATTCTTCTTGCATGTGCTTTGGTCCTCATGCCAGGCTTAGTGGCAGCAGCTGTGCCATATTCCTTCTTGAGAACCTTCTTCTTGGAAGTGGCCTCATCCTCAATAGCCACATAGTCTTCATCCCCAGACTCTAAGGTTTTCTTCTTTCTGGCCCTGGTGGCTGCCTTAGGCAAGTTGCTGGGTGTGCTCCTACTACCATCATAGCTGCTAGAGGGACTAGTGCCCTCACTCATGTGAACCTGTTCCTCAGACTTGTTCTGACTATCACTTTGATCAGACATGTTGCAAATACTAACAGCAAACCCTGTGAATAGATATAGATGAGGTAGATAGGATGAGAATCACAAAATACAGAGGTTTTTGCAAAAGAATGAGTCAAAAACTTAGTTTTAGTTTTCCACAGAAAGCATTTCGGATCTACCAATTTGTAAACTCGGTGATACCGAAGCAGCTTTTGGAACCTAAACTAGTGAACTCGGTCAGACCGAGTCACAGTTTGGTGGCACCAAGACTGCTAGGGTTTCACAAAGTCCTGAACTCGGTCACACCGATTTGCAATTCTCGGTCAGACCGAGAATCACATGTGCAATGGCCTTGGTCAAATCAGTGGAACCGATTTCAACAACTCGGTTGGTCTGAGATGGTTTCGGCGGAAACCTAACCCTAAATTTTCAGTCCACAACTAAACTACGGAGTGTTTTCGCTGGATAAGATGATCTCAATCGTGGCAAGATACATGGCAAAACAATGTGCTAGGAATCGGAGTGAGATTAGCACAAGGATCAAGTCCATACCCTGCTTCGGTGATGGACTTGCTACGACGGCAATGGCAGAGATGATTCTCGTTGACGGCGGAGGAGACCAGTGGCGGGAGGCAGCTGGCAACGAGGAGGACGATCCGGAGACCCAGGGAGGCAGAGCAGGCTGAGCGCGGGCGAAAGAGTTCGGAGAAATTTCCAAATTTTCGCCCGTCGATATATATAGCCTGACCCTGTTAGTGTGACCGAGTGGAATAACTTGGTGGCACCGAGATGCATAACTGCAAGCAGTTACTGCAACTCGGTGTGACCGAAAAGTTTAAATCGGTTGCACCGAGATTGAAAACCTAGATCGACTTAGTGATCTCGGTATGACCAAAATGGAAGAATCGGTCAGACCGAAACGCACAAATAAGTTTTGGAAGTTTAAGTCTATGACGAATCGGGGACTCTGAGTGCTCCTCACACAGAGTGGTTCGAATCTGACTTGATCAAACTTTGTAATGTAGCATGAATAGAGTTTGAGACAAGAAAAGCATAGATAGCTAGAGAAGGTTCTTAGGTATTCTTGTCCATCCACTTGGCAAAAGAAAAAAAATCAACCAATCAAAACTACAAGTGGATGTCCTCGAATGAGTGAAATATGCAACCAACATGCTCACACAATAAGATGACAAATGAAATATGTGGCAAAGCATGCACAACCATTCTAGCATCTATCAAGCAATTGGCGATGACTAGGTCATCTATATATGAGTATATTGACTTAGGAGTCAAATGAGAACATTTGATCATAGGTCATACTCATTGTTTAAGCTCAAGTGGGGTTACCACTTTTACATAATGCATTGATGTGTTCACATCATTAGAGTTGCTTTAGCTCAATTCTTAGAGTAAAGCTCCCCCTAGATGTGAGATCCCCCCTAAGAGGGATGAACTAACCTTGGGTTTTGTCGATGATGACTTCATGTAGGTGTTGAAGATGTGGATGCTCTATGTTGATGTAGATCTTTTGGAGCAATCCTTTGGAGTGAGTTGCATTTTCAATACCTACACGGGTTAGTCCCACAAGGAACAAACAAGGATATCCATAGACATAGAGTGATGCACACACAAAATGATGTCTATGAAAGTATTAGGTTACCTTGCCCCTTGTCTTACCAACAAGAGGGTTTGTGACTCCATGAACTAGTGCAAGATGTGGAAGTTGATTGCACTTATCCTCGCCAAAATGATATGAGTGAAGTATGTTGGCAGAGTCACCCTCAAGAACTCTCTAGTTCTTCTTCTTCGGGATCCACATCATCTTGATGGGAATCCTTGGAGTTGTAGTCGTACTTGATGAAGTAGAACTTGATGTAGTCTTGGGAACCCACTTGATCAAGGCCTTAGGAGCTTCTTCAAATGCATCAATCTCCTCTTGAAGCTTGTCCTTGCCTTTTTGCTTGTGGTCTTGTGGTGGAAGATCATCTTGAGCTTGTGTTCCTTTGAAGGAAGTAGGATCATACTTCTCTTGTTGAGGAACAAACTTCGTCTTGGGGTATTGATCTTCTTCCCACTCAACTCCATTGGCATTGAACTTTCGTTCAAAACCAACACCTTGATTCTTCTGGTGCCTTCCTTGCTTGCGTACAATTTCCTCGAATTGCTTACTCCCGGCAAGGCTCTTGTAAACACCTTTCTCTATAATTCCCTTTAATAAGCTATTTTCTTGCTCAAGTGTAACTTGGCTAAGAGAATCATGAGTGGAATCAAGAGAACTACTAGAAGAAACAACATTGGATTTAACATGATTATTGTTACTACTAGAGGAAGAATCCTTCTTGTTCTTGTTACTAGACTTGACTTGAGGCATGTAAGTAGATAAGAGTAAATGCTTGGCAATGTAAGAAGAACTTTTCTTGCGAAGATCATCACTGATTGCCTTTAAGAACTCATGCTCTTGCTCAAGGTTGAGCTTTTCAAAGTGTAACTTCTCATGAGTCCTTAAAAGTTCTTGATGATCCCCTAAGATAGTTTCATGAGCTAACTTAAGAGTGTTTAGTTCTTTAGTTAGAAGCTCAATCTTCTCCTTATCATTGTCATTTGCTTTATCTTGATTAGCATGATTAATTGACGTTTCATCATAGTACTCATCATTAGAGTTGTCAATAAGTAAATCATCATCACCTAACAAGTCATCTTCATCACTATTGAAATCAACATACTCGGGGTGTGTTACCTTTGGGCCTTTAGCCATGAAGCATCTTCCAAGTCCTTCATTTGGTGAATCAAATATGTCGTAGGAGTTGGTTGACTCAAGTGCTAGACCGGCAACACCTTCATCTTGAGTATGTTCGGAGTCGGAGTGATAGCTTCTCTCGGAGTGATTGTCGGAGTCGGAGCCGGATACCCATTCACCAACATGACCTTGATGTCTTCGTTTTGTGTAGCTCCTTGATGACTTGTCCTTCCTTTCCAAATCCTTGCTTCTCCGGGATGTTCTTCGTTCATAACGATCATCTCTACTCCTTCTCTCTCTTGGTGGTGATTCTTCTCTTCTACTTCTTCTCTTAGGTGATTATTCTCTTCTCTTGTAGGGAGCCGTACACTCATTGGAATAGTGTCCGGGTTTTCCACAATTGTAGCAATTACGCTCTCGACTAGATCTTTTGTCATTGTAGGACCTTGACTTGGAGCTTCTCTCTTTGCTTCTACTCTTGTAGAACTTGTTGAAGTTCTTCACCATTAGACTCAATTCTTCATTGAAAATTTGTTTCTCACTTGATGATGTGGGGGCTTCACATGAGGCTTTGTAAGCGCCACTTGACTTTGTAATTGGGCATCATTTGGATCAATGTGCACACGGTATCATATTTTCCATCCAAAGCTCTTAGGATCTTCTTGATGATGAATTTGTTGGTCATCTCTTCACTTCCCAAGCCGACAATCTCATTTGTAATGAGAGCAAGCCTAGAGTACATTTTAGCGAAGCCTTCACCATCCTTCATCTTGAACTTTTCAAGTTGACTTTGAAGCACATCCAACTTGGATTCCTTGACGGAGTCGGTACCTTCGTGCATATCAATCAAAGTATCCCAAATTTCCTTTGCATTCTCAAGACGGCCGATTTTGTTGAATTCTTTGGGGCACAATCCGTTGAAGAGGATATCACAAGCTTGAGCATTGTATTGCAACATCTTCAACTCATCCGCGCTAGCTTCAAGGTTCGGTTCTCTCCCATCAAAGAATTCACCTTGCAAGCCAATACACACAATAGCCCAAACGGCAGGGTTATGTCCAAGAATATGTATTTTCATCTTATGCTTCCAACTAGCAAAATTAGTACCATCAAAGTAAGGACCTCGACGGTGATAGTTTCCCTCGCTAGGCGCCATACTCTCCTAGGTTGTGAAACCAAGGCTATGACCACCAAAAGCTATGGAAATCAAAGCAAATGGAGACCAAAGCTCTGATACCACTTGTAGGATCGGAAGTATGTCTAGAGGGGGGTGATTAGACTACTTGACCAAATAAAAACTTATCCTTTTACCAATTTTAGTCTTTGGTAGATTTTAGCTAACTTAGCACAAGTCAAGCAATCTTAACACAATTCAAGCAAGCATGCAAAGAGTATATGAGCAGCGGAATGTAAAGCATGCAACTTGCAAGAATGTAAGGGGAAGGGTTTGGAGAATTCAAACGGAAGTGGAGACACGGATGTTTTTGTTGTGGTTCCGATAGGTGGTGCTATCGTACATCCACGTTGATGGAGACTTCAACCCACAAAGGGTAACGGCTGCGCGAGACCACGGAGGGCTCCACCCAAGAAGGGTCCACGAAGAAGCAACCTTGTCTATCCCACCATGGCCGTCGCCCACAAAGGACTTGCCTCACTAGCGGTAGGGCTTCACGAAGTAGGCGATCTCCTTGCCCTTACAAACTCCTTGGTTCAAATCCACAATCTTGTCGGAGGCTCCCAAGTGACACCTAGCCAATCTAGGAGACACCACTCTCCAAGAAGTAACAAATGGTGTGTTGATGATGAACTCCTTGCTCTTGTGCTTAAAATGATAGTCTCCCCAACACTCAAATCTCTCTCACAGAATTTGGATTTGGTGTAAAGAAGATTTGAGTGGAAAGCAACTTGGGGAAGGCTAGAGATCAAGATTCATATGGTAGGAATGGAATATCTTGGTCTGAACACATGAGTAGGTGGTTCTCTCTCAGAAAATGTAAGTTGGAAGTGTAGGTTCGTTCTGATGGCTCTCTTCATGAATGAAGAGGGGGTGGAGGGGTATATATAGCCTCCACACAAAATCTAACCGTTACACACAACTTGCCAATCTCGGTGGGACCGAATTGAGAAACTCGGTCGGACCGATTCAACAAATCTAGTGACCGTTAGGATTTTCGGTGGGACTGACATGCAACTCGGTAGGACCGATATGGTTAGGGTTAGGGCATAACATAATCTTGATGAGACCAATTACACGAACTCGGTGGGACCGACTTTGGTAATAAGCTAACCAGAGAGTTGGTCAGGTAAACTCGGTGGGACCAGTTCACTCATTTCGGTGAGACCAAAATGTTACGAAAGGGAAACAGAGAGTTTACATTGCAATCTCGGTGGGACCGATCGCTCATCTCGGTGGTACCGAAACGTTACAAAGGTAAATAGAGAGATTACAATCCCATCTCGGTGAGACCGAGATCCCTATCGGTGAGACCGATTTGCCTAGGGTTTGTGGCAGTGGCTATGACATCTGAACTCGGTGGCGCCGGGTAGAAAGAATCGGTGGGGCCGAGTTTGACTTTTGGTTTAGGTCATATGTGGATGTGAGAAAGTAGTTGAGGGCTTTGGAGCATATCACTAAGCGCTTTGAAGCAAGAACCTCATTAAGCAACACCTCATCCCTCCTTGATAGTATTGGCTTTTCCTATAGAATCAATGTGATCTTGGATCACTAAAATATAAAATGTAGAGTCTTGAGCTTTGAGCTTGAGCCAATCCTTTTGTCTTTAGCATTTTGAGGGGTCCACTTTTCTCATCCATGCCATGCCATTCATTGAGCTTTCCTGAAATATTTATCAAGAAATAGCATTAGCTCAATGAGCTATATGTTGTTAGGAATTACCAAAATGACCTAGGGATAGTTGCACTTTCATTGATCCAGGGGAAGTAGTGGACACGGAGGAGGACGGAGACGGGGACGGATCGGGGGTGTTGGAAATATGCCCTAGAGGAAATAATAAAATGGTTATTATTGTATTTCCTTGTTCATGATAATTGTCTATTGTTCATGCTATAATTGTATTAACTGGAAACCGTAATACATGTGTGAATACATAGAGCACAACATGTCCCTAGTGAGCCTCTGACTAGCTCGTTGATCAATAGATGGTTATGGTTTCCTGACCATGGACATTGGATGTCATTGATAATGGGATCACATCATTAGGAGAATGATGTGATGGACAAGACCCAATCCTAAGCATAGCACAAGATCGTGTAGTTCGTTTGCTATGAGCTTTTCTAATGTCAAGTATCATTTCCTTAGACCATGAGATTGTGCAACTCCCGGATACCGTAGGAATGCTTTGGGTGTACCAAACGTCACAACGTAACTGGGTGGCTATAAAGGTGCACTACAGGTATCTCCGAAAGTGTCTGTTGGGTTGGCACGAATCGAGACTGGGATTTGTCACTCCGTATGACGAAGAGGTATCTCTGGGCCCACTCAGTATTGCATCATCATAATGAGCTCAATGTGACTAAGTAGTTAGTCACGGGGCCATGCATTACAAAACGAGTAAAGAGACTTGCCGGTAACGAGATTGAACGAGGTATGGGGATACCGACGATCGAATCTCGGGCAAGTAACATACCGATAGACAAAGGGAATTGTATGTGGGATTGATTGAATCCCCGACATCGTGGTTCATCCGATGAGATCATCGTGGAACATGTGGGAGCCAATATGGGTATCCAGATCCCGCTATTGGTTATTGGCCGGAGAGGTTTCTCGGTCATGTCTGCATGGTTCCCTAACCCGTAGGGTCTACACACTTAAGGTTCGGTGACGCTAGAGTTGTTATGGGAAATAGTATGTGGTTACCGAAGGTAGTTCAGAGTCCTGGATGTGATCCCGGACGTCACGAGGAGTTCCGAAATGGTACGATGGTGAAGATCGATATATTGGACTAAGGGTATTGGAGTCCGAAAGTGTTCCGAGGGTACCAGGCTATGGCCAGCATGACCGAAAGGTGTTTCGGGAGCCCCGTCAAGTGTTGGAGGGCCTCATGGGCCAAAGGGGAAGGGGAAAACCAGCCCACTAAGGGGTGATGCGCCTCCCACACCCTTTCCCATGTTTTTGGGGAGGTGGGGCGTCTCCACCTGGCTTGGGAGGCAATCCTCCACCTGCTTGGCTTGGGGGGCAATACTTCCTAGGATTTTCCCTAGGGAGATCCAATATGCTTGGCCGCCGCCCCCTAGGGGAAACCCTAGGGCGCCTCCCTTCTCCCCTTGCCCCTATATATAGTGGAGGGGTGGGAGGGCAGCCGCACCTCTTCCCTGGTGCAGCCCCTCCCTCCTCCGACTCTTCCTCCTACTCCGTAGTGCTTGGCGAAGCCCTGCTGGAGAACCACGAGCTCCACCACCACCACGCCGTCGTGTTGTCGGAGTTGTCCCTCAACTTCTCCTCTCCCCTTGCTGGATCAAGAAGGAGGAGACGTCCCCGGGCTGTACGTGTGTTGAACGCGGAGGCGCCGTCCGTTCGGCGCTAGATCGGATCTTCCGCGATTTGAATCGCCGCGAGTACGACTCCATCAACCGCGTTCTTGTAACACTTCCGCTTAGTGATCTTCAAGGGTATGAAGGTGCTCATCCTCTCCCTCTCTTGTTGCTAGAATCTCCATAGATTGATCTTGGTGATGCGTAGAAAATTTTGAATTTCTGCTACGTTCCCCAACAGTGGGCAGTCACGTTGAGACGCTCCCAAAAAAATCTTATCGTCCTTCTCCAGAGCAGGATCTTGAAGGACGGGTTCCGAAGGAATCTATACTCTCTCGACAAATGGTGCACGCGGTTGTTGGGATGGGATCGCCAGAAGAAGCACAATGAGAGGAACAATAGATGACAGCTAGGGTGCACAAGGAGGGAGGGAGTGTGTTGGCTGCACTGGCCAACGTGGCATGGGCTTAGACCATTAATTAACCATTCCTGACAGGAAAAATAAAGCACATATGTGTGAGATTGTCTCGGCTCATCCCTGCAACCAGCAGCACGCGCGCGTGTGTGGAGGTGGGCAGCGGAGAGGAGCGCACACGTACCACTCCTCTTCCCAACCTCGCAATGGCATGTGGTATGCAATCCTTATAAAGGGGTCTCAACTCTCTTCAGTTAGCAAGGTGGTACTAAACTTTCCACCACGGCCATACACCTACACGGGCCTTAGAGATTACTCAGAAATTATTGTCTTATACTCCCTTCATCTCAAAATAAGTGTCTCAAGCTTATTACAAATACTAAGCTTGAGACATTTATTTTGAGACGGAGGGAGTATGAGCCAAAGCCCATATATAGTTCAACAAATTATTGGGCAAATATCTATGTTCATATCCTTGTGTGGTACTGTTGTAGTGGTAATAGTTAATGTTTCTTGCAAAAAAGGTAATAGTTAATGTTTTCTACTCCGTGTTGTTTCTTATTTTCACAATCTAGTGCAATTATATCATATTATACACAATCTTGCAAATTTATTTATTTTGTTTTACAAAATACTACTTTCTATCTCTGACTGTAAGTCAGTCTAATATAATTGTTCTAATACTGTTGTCCAGGACTTTCTGGAACAGATCCCATATTTGAAAGATCGTTGATATTTCAAACTACAAATTTTAAGTCTATTTGCGGGAACTCGAACTTTAAAATGCCTCCTTTTTATGCTCACTTCCGACACATACATTTAAGCTTCCATGTTCGTAGGCTCGATTGTTCGGTTCAACCTGCATAAATAGCATCAAGAAATCCTTCTTGAGGTACCTTGTCCCTATATTTCGTTCAACTTGTAAGAATTATGACCACCCTAAGCAACAGAGATCTCCTTTTACCCCGCAAAAGAAGTAGATTTGAATTTCTATTTATGTAACGCCACTGCTTGATTAAGAAAATGTTAAAGTGACCCAAAGGATGTTTGACAAAAGCTTTTGGACTGATCATCTCAACTAAGACCAAATTTAACTGCCCTAAAAGCCTTACAACTAGGATGGCTTAATCGTGTCAACATCAATATGTCGGTAAAAGGAAAACATCTTTTTTTAGCATCAGTACAGACACAAGCGCTTATATACACGTGCATACACTCACCCCTATGAACGCACGCACGCACACCCTACCCCTATGAGCATCTCCGAGAGACTGAGTCGGTATATCATCTTGAGATTTACGAAGTCACCATAGGCGCCTCGTCGTCAACGGGAACGTCTCCTCCCACTGAAAGCGCATCGCCGAAAATCCTGAAATAAATCCAGGAATAATGCGAGCACCAGGATTTGAACCCTGGTAGGTTGGGGATACCACTGTCCACCTAACCATCTCAACCACAGGTCTATGGTGAGAAAACAACAACTAATAGTTATTACAAGAAAAAATAGAAGACTCCAGCTAATGTGAAGAATGGATGAATCTCATGCAGATATTTATATTTCGAGTTCTGTCCCTGGTCATCTTTTCTTGTTTCATATTTAAACTGCATTTAAGTCTACTAGCAGCAAACAAAAACTATCGATCGACACGATGCATGATCAGGACGGGCACAGTAAGGCTATATCAGCAAAACCCGCTGATGACCTTATAGAGAACTTAAAGATATTCAGAAACATCCTGGGAAAGCCACAAACCGGGTCTACGGGATGATATTTTACTGACACCAAACGCCAGAAAGTTTTGCAGCCAGGCTTACATTCTAATCATAAGTTTTTGCAAAATACTGGAAGAAGCCAACCAAAGCTCCACCAAGGAAGGAAACGTCTTCTTCATCCAGCAGTGATCCGAAGCGAAGATCTCCATCCATGGCAGCTCTGAAAACTTCACCAACGATCATTTCAACCTTTTTAGCCCCACTTCAGCACCCCTCGTTTTTCTGTCTGCGAAATAAGCCAATCATGAAGCATTTTAAAAATCAGTTTAATAGGAACACAAGGATAAGTAACCTTGTTTTCAAATATAGTGAACTACATGTTAGAATATGTATAGGATAGTTTCATTCAAGTTGTAATCTATCTCTGTCTTCTCTTCTTTCTTCTCCTCCTCAATCTCTTGTACCGAACCGAACTAACCTGAGATCAATCTCCTGATCTCTTCTTGTACTCCAAGGCTTTGCCAGTATATATATAAACATGCGGCCCAAGACAAAGGGTTCAACGCTTCCAACCCAATTTACATGGTAATCAGAGCATCTTCCTCTTAGATCGAAAATCGCATCTAGCTACCTTCCCGCGGCCGAGATCATGTCTTCCTTCGCAGCCCTATCTTCCACCACGAGCGCGCTTTCCACCTCCATGGCCTCCACCTTCGCATCCTCATCTAGAAGTAGCGCTATCCCTCTCGGACCGCCCCCACAGGAGAAGCTAACAAGGGGAAATTTCCTCTTATGGAAGGCCGTCGTGCTCCCGCAAATCTGAGGCGCACAGATGGAGCACCATCTTGACGGGAAGAGCCAGGAACCGCCAGCCACCCTCACCATCACCAAAGAAGGAAAAGACGAACAGATCGTCAACTTCCCCCGAACCCTCTGGTACACGCAGCAGCCAGGGGCGGAGCCAGGGGGGACGAGCAGGGGCCTGGCCCCCCCCAATGATCAACAATTTTAGTAGAAGCAACTAGTAATTATCAACGAGATTCGATCAATATACGTACTCGGCCCCCCTATACTCGAATCCTGGCTCCGCCACTGGCAGCAGCAGCAACTCCAGGGGTACCTGATGGGATCTCTGTCCCATGAGATCCTCGCTCAAGTCGCCACCCTTCAGACCCCAGCAGAGGTCTGGAGCGCCATCAATGCCATGTTCGCCGCCCAGATCCAGAGTCAGGCCATCAACACCCGCATCGAACTCACAAATTTGAAGAAAGGTAACATGTCCATGGCAGAGTATCTTGGAAAAATTAAAACCCTTACAGATGAAGTTGCATGCTGCACCGGAGTTCCTCTTCCTGATCCAGAGATAGTTTCCAAGATCATGGCGGGCCTTGATCTGGACTACAATCCAGTCGTGTTCGTCCTGTCTGCTAGGGTTGAGCTGGTCTCGGTTCAGGAGCTGTACAACCAGCTCTTGATCTTTGACGCTCGCCTCACCCTCCTCCACGGCACCAACATCAGGCAGTCCTCCGTCAACTCAGCGGCTCGCGGGCGCGGCCGTGGGCGCGGTTACCAGGGGCAGAACCGCAACACCAGCAGCGGCGGACGTGGCCGCGGCAACTACCAGGGCGAGGGTGCTCGTTCTGGTGGTGGCAACTACTCTGGAGGCGGCGGCTTCAACAACAACACGGGAGGTGGCGGCTTCAACAACAACAACAGCCACCGCGCCTCCTCTAATCGCCGCCCTCGCTGCTAGCTGTGCAAAAAGTCAGGCCATGAGGTCATGGACTGTTGGCACAGGTATGATGAAGATTTCGTCCCCGACTCTCGTCATGTTGTTGCAGCCATACGTGAAGAAGGAGGAGGAGGAGACGGCGTCTGGTACGTGGACTCGGGTGCAACAGATCACGTCACCAACGAGTTAGAGCAACTTGCGCTTCGTGAGAGATACCACGGTGACGACCAGATTCACACCACGGCTAGTGGTGGAGGTATGGATATTTGTCACATTGGCCAAGCTTATATTAATTCCCCCAACCTTAAACGTGATCTAGTTCTCAAAGATGTTCTTCATGTCCCACAAGCTGATAAAAACCTTGCATCAATGTCTTGCCTAGCCACTGATAATAATGTCTTCTTTGAAACTCACCCTCGTTACTTTTTTATAAAGGACCGGGCAACGAGGGAACTCCTTCATCACGGTAGATGCGTTGGAGGGCTCTACCCCATCACATCTGGAGCACTCAGTCGCAATCGTCGTCAAGTTTATTCTGTCACTAAACCCTCCTTGGAGGTGTGGCATCAAAGATTAGGACACCCATCATCAATCATAGTTAAGCAAGTAGTCAATAAAGACAAACTTTCTTTGTCACATAGTCAAAATAGTGAGTCAGTTTGTGAAGCTTGTCAGTGTGCCAAGAGCCACCGACTTCCTTATCCCAAGTCAAATAGTGTGTCTCATGCTCCTTTAGAGCTTATTTTCAGTGATGTATGGGGTCATGCCAGAGATACTTTTGGAAGAAATAAATACTATGTTAGTTTTATCGATGATTATAGCAAGTTCACTTGGATTTATTTACTCAAATATAAATCTGAGGTTTTCTCTATCTTCTAAGAATTTCACAAACTTGTTGAGAGGCACTTTAATAGAAAAAATTCTCACAGTCCAAAGTGACTGGGGAGGGGAGTACGAAAAACTCAACTCTTTCTTTCGTAGCATAGGCATTCAACACCATGTGTCTTGCCCTAATGCTCATCAACAAAACAGTTCTGCCGAGCGCAAACACCGTCACATTGTTGAAGTTGGCCTCTCCCTACTTGCTCATGCGTCTATGCCCCTAAAGTATTGGGATGAAGCGTTTATTACAGCAACATGTCTCATTAATCGCCTTCCAAGTAAAGTTATTGGCAATTCTACACCTTTGGAACGTCTTTATCATCAAAAACCAGACTACAACTCTCTCAAAACTTTTGGGTGTGCTTGCTACCCCAACTTACGTCCGTATAATCATCACAAACTTGGTTTTCGTTCCACTCAATGTGTTTTTCTTGGCTATAGTAATTTACACAAAGGATACAAGTGCTTAGAAATTTGCACTAGACGTATATCTCTCTCTCGAGATGTAGTCTTTGATGAAACTCTTTTTCCCTTTGCCAAGCTTCATCCCAACGCAGGTGCACTTCTCCGTGCCGAAATAGCACTTCTTCCGGATCTTGACACACTATCTGATCAGGGGGGTGAATTATCTAATGCTGACCATGTGAAAAAATCCGCAGAAAATTGCAGCTCTAATGATATTTGTACAGATGCAGTTCATGATTTTATGTGGCTAGAAACAGCCAATACAGTCGTTGCTGATCGCGAGGAGGATCCTGGCGCGCAATCCCAGGCAAATCCTAGCGCGAGTGCCAGTGCAATCATTGGCGCCCGATCCGAGGCGGATCCTGCCCAGCTGCATGCAGAGGCGGCGCGCCTGGTGGTCGACAGCGACCACGCGGAGCCCACCAGCTCAGCTGGGGCCGGGGGCGAATCTCCGTGGGCCACAAGTCTACAGCTTGCAGAGGTGGCCGACCGGGCGACAGGACTGTGTCCAGCCCATAGGCCCCGCTGCGCACGTCCACCCATGTGGAATCCTGAGGCGACACGCGACCTGTTTCAGCTGGTGGAGCGATCCCGAGGCGGATCTCGTCTACAGAGGATCCGGCGCGCTATCCCGTGGCCGCTGGGTGTGTTCAGGACGCTGGATCTTCTATGGCTGCCTCCTCTGCTGCACAAATTATTCCTCGGCGTCACACACGATCACAATCAGGTATTACTAAAGAAAAGGAATACAAAGATGGCACCATTAGGTATGATAAAAAATGTGCTTTTCTCACTACTGCCGGTGAACTAGTTAATCTTGTTGATGCTCTTGCTCACAAAGATTGGAAAGAGGCCATGGATAGTGAGTATGATGCACTTATGAAAAATAAAACATGGCATCTAGTACCATCAAAAAGTGGAATGAATGTCATTGATTGTAAATGGGTGTACAAGATAAAAATAAAGTCAGATGGAAGTATAGACAGGTACAAGGCCAGATTAGTTGCTAAAGGCTTTAAGCAAAGGTTTGGGATTGATTATGAGGATACTTTTAGTCCAGTTTTCAAATCAGCCACCATTCGACTTGTCTTGTCTATTGCTGTTTCCAGAGGTTGGAGCTTAAGACAGCTAGATGTTCAGAACGCGTTTCTTCATGGTGTTCTTGAGGAAGAGGTGTTCATGCGGCAGCCACCAGGTTAGGAAAACAAAGGTACACCACATTATGTTTGTAAGTTGGATAAAGCTATATATGGTTTAAAACAAGCCCCAAGAGCTTGGTATTCACGATTGAGCATGCAACTATAACAACTTGGATTTGTACCGTCCAAGGCAGACACTTCCTTGTTCTTTTACAATAAAGGAAATGTCACTATTTTTGTGCTAGTTTATGTTGATGATATTATTGTTGCTAGCTCGAGTTCAAGTGCCACTAGTTGCTTGCTTAAAGATCTTAAATTGGAATTTTCCCTCAAGGACTTGGGAGATCTTTATTACTTTCTTGGCATTGAGGTCAAACAGATAAGAGATGGTATACTCTTGACAGAGGAAAAATACACAGTTGACATACTCAAAAGAGTAGGTTTGGAAAAATGTAAACCTGTGAGTACACCTATCTCAACTTCTGAAAAACTTTCTGTTGAAAGTGGAGAGCCACTTGGATTAGAAGATGCAACAAATTACACAAGTGTTGTGGGTGCCTTGCAATATTTGACACTTACACGGCCTGATATTTCTTATGCTGTCAACAAGGTATGTCAGTACTTGCATGCTCCTAGCACTACTCATTGGACTGCAGTTAAGAGAATTTTGAGGTACCTTAAGTTTTTAGAGGGACTTGGACTTCAAATTACCAAGTCTTCTTCTATGCTTGTTACTGCCTACTCTGATGCAGACTGGGCAGGATGTATTGATGATAGAAGGTCAACTGGTGGATTTGCTGTATTTCTGGGATCCAATCTTGTGTCATGGAGTGCAAGAAAGCAGGCTACAGTTTCTAAATCAAGTACTGAGGCTGAATACAAATCTTTGGCAAACGACACAGCTGAAGTAATGTGGATACAGACATTACTGTATGAACTTGGGATTAAAACTCCAAAAGCTGCCAGACTATGGTGTGATAACATTGGTGCAACCTATCTTTCAGCTAATCCTGTTTTTCATGCACGCACAAAGCATATTGAAGTTGATTTCCACTTTGTCAGAGAAAGAGTAGCTAGAAAGCTACTCGAGATTTAGTTCATTCCTACTGGAGATCAACTGGCTGATGGATTCACAAAGCCTCTCACTATGAGGAGGTTAGATGAGTTCAAGTACAATCTCAAACTTGGTTGAAGCTCATAAGGTTTAGATTGAGGGGGAGTGTTAGAATATGTATAGGATAGTTTCATTCAAGTTGTAATATATCTCTATCTTCTCTTCTTTCTTCTCCTCCTCAATCTCCTGTACCGAACCGAACTAACCTGAGATCAATCTCCTGATCTCTTCTTATACTCCAAGGCTTTGCCAGTATATATAAACATGCGGCCTGAGACAAAGGGTTCAACGCTTCCAACCCAATTCACACTACAAACGGGAAGCAATTCGTTTCTGCAAAAGAAAATTGACGAAGGATTCTTCTTCACCAACCAACCTTACCCATGCAAGATCATCGATCGGGAAGGTCGTCGTGCTCAGTCAAGCACAATTTTACGACCACCGTGCCGCAAATAACATTGGTTGGGTCTCCGTCCGCTTCCCCCGGCCGCCAACCCTGCAGCTTGACCCTCTTGTAGAACGTCCGCGTCCCCTCTGCCAGCTTTGACTGGCGGTTGGGTCACCTCTTCTTCTTCATCCTCTTCTCCTACGCCCGCTCGTCGGTGTTGTCGTCGTCCCCGAGCACCAGCGCGTCCAGCAGCGAAATCTGCGCCGCTCCGATCATCACGGTGTGGCGGGAGGTGTGCGGCTCGCCCGCGTGCAACAGCACCACGCGGCGCGTGGCCTGGTTGATGAAGTTGTCCACGCGCACGGCATGGAGGCCAAAGGATAAGTCTCGCCAGCTCAAGCACAAGTTGATAGATCGCGTGAGGCGACCGCGGCGACTCAGGTGATCGCGGCGAGCCGGCCGCTGATGCCGGCGGATCCATCTGCGAGGCGAGTAGGGGGGAGGTTCTGGGCCGTTGCGGGTTCAGATGAGGACGACGACGATGGGGACCCCGCCGTCGGATCGCCGACTGATTACTCGTCGTCGCCTTCTGACGTGATCTGTGAGGCGTTCAACCCCGGATACTCGGAGGAGGAGGTGGCCGCGCTGGTCGACGAGATTGTGCTGGGCGATGATCCGGCGCGGATCGGGCTGTGTTCAGAGGATAGGGTGGAGGTTGGTTCGTCGGATCGTTCACCGGAGGACGGCGGCGACGGCGGTTCGGCCTTGGAAAGGGCCACTACCTAAGGTATGCATCCAACCACTAACTTTGTCCGATTTCATTCCGCACGATGCTTGGACTAAGGTGGTTCGTAAGAAGAAGAAGAGGTTGGGGAGGTCGGAGCTTCCAACACCGGCGCCGGTGAGCCGTGCGGCGGCCGAGATCCGGGCGGCTAGGGCGGCGCGTTTGAACGATCTACTGGGCTGTGATGGGGCGGTTCCTACACGGGCCGGCTGTGCACCTGCGCATGGGTATGAGGCCCAACATGGGGGTGCGGACATGAGGCCGTCTGGTATGGTGTCGTCTGAGCGTGTGGCCCAGCGGTGCCTGGACGTGCTTCCCGTGCCGATCGACTCGTGCAGTGTTAGTGGTGATCGTGAACGAGCGCAACATGTCGCGGTTGAGTCGGAGCTCGTTGGGCTGGAGGATGATTGTGGGCCAACGCCTACAGGGTATGAGGCCCTGTTGGACGTGGAACCGA